>NW_028242441.1:0-25729 GCF_964263255.1 Lissotriton vulgaris
ATTGGCCATTTTCATGCACTTTTAACCATTCCATAAATCTTGTGTTTTGGGCCCCTGGAAGCATGAAAATCACTTTAAACATGCTAATTTTAGCTCTAACACTGATGATCCACCTACAAATGTGAACTGACGTTCAAAAATAAAACATTTGAAAACGGACCATTTTCCACATTTCTGAAGCATGACGTAATGGGGGGGTGTTATCTCTTTTGTCGAAAATCAGCCGTTTTTGCTCGAACATTAAATGCCTCCAAATGGTATTTAATTAACTTCCCGGGGTGAAGAAACCCTTTTTGAGAACTCAGAGTGAGTAAATTGGCCATTTTCATGCACTTTTAACCATTCCATAAATCTTGTGTTTTGGGCCCCTGGAAGCATGAAAATCACTTTAAACATGCTAATTTTAGCTCTAACACTGATGATCCACCTACAAATGTGAACTGACGTTCAAAAATAAAACATTTGAAAACGGACCATTTTCCACATTTCTGAAGCATGACGTAATGGGGGGGTGTTATCTCTTTTGTCGAAAATCAGCCGTTTTTGCTCGAACATTAAATGCCTCCAAATGGTATTTAATTAACTTCCCGAGCCCCTGGAAGCATGAAAATCACTTTAAACATGCTAATTTTAGCTCTAACACTGATGATCCACCTACAAATGTGAACTGACGTTCAAAAATAAAACATTTGAAAACGGACCATTTTCCACATTTCTGAAGCATGACGTAATGGGGGGGTGTTATCTCTTTTGTCGAAAATCAGCCGTTTTTGCTCGAACATTAAATGCCTCCAAATGGTATTTAATTAACTTCCCGAGCCCCTGGAAGCATGAAAATCACTTTAAACATGCTAATTTTAGCTCTAACACTGATGATCCACCTACAAATGTGAACTGACGTTCAAAAATAAAACATTTGAAAACGGACCATTTTCCACATTTCTGAAGCATGACGTAATGGGGGGGTGTTATCTCTTTTGTCGAAAATCAGCCGTTTTTGCTCGAACATTAAATGCCTCCAAATGGTATTTAATTAACTTCCCGAGCCCCTGGAAGCATGAAAATCACTTTAAACATGCTAATTTTAGCTCTAACACTGATGATCCACCTACAAATGTGAACTGACGTTCAAAAATAAAACATTTGAAAACGGACCATTTTCCACATTTCTGAAGCATGACGTAATGGGGGGGTGTTATCTCTTTTGTCGAAAATCAGCCGTTTTTGCTCGAACATTAAATGCCTCCAAATGGTATTTAATTAACTTCCCGAGCCCCTGGAAGCATGAAAATCACTTTAAACATGCTAATTTTAGCTCTAACACTGATGATCCACCTACAAATGTGAACTGACGTTCAAAAATAAAACATTTGAAAACGGACCATTTTCCACATTTCTGAAGCATGACGTAATGGGGGGGTGTTATCTCTTTTGTCGAAAATCAGCCGTTTTTGCTCGAACATTAAATGCCTCCAAATGGTATTTAATTAACTTCCCGGGTGAAGAAACCCTTTTTGAGAACTCAGAGTGAGTAAATTGGCCATTTTCATGCACTTTTAACCATTCCATAAATCTTGTGTTTTGGGCCCCTGGAAGCATGAAAATCACTTTAAACATGCTAATTTTAGCTCTAACACTGATGATCCACCTACAAATGTGAACTGACGTTCAAAAATAAAACATTTGAAAACGGACCATTTTCCACATTTCTGAAGCATGACGTAATGGGGGGGTGTTATCTCTTTTGTCGAAAATCAGCCGTTTTTGCTCGAACATTAAATGCCTCCAAATGGTATTTAATTAACTTCCCGGGGTGAAGAAACCCTTTTTGAGAACTCAGAGTGAGTAAATTGGCCATTTTCATGCACTTTTAACCATTCCATAAATCTTGTGTTTTGGGCCCCTGGAAGCATGAAAATCACTTTAAACATGCTAATTTTAGCTCTAACACTGATGATCCACCTACAAATGTGAACTGACGTTCAAAAATAAAACATTTGAAAACGGACCATTTTCCACATTTCTGAAGCATGACGTAATGGGGGGGTGTTATCTCTTTTGTCGAAAATCAGCCGTTTTTGCTCGAACATTAAATGCCTCCAAATGGTATTTAATTAACTTCCCGAGCCCCTGGAAGCATGAAAAATCACTTTAAACATGCTAATTTTAGCTCTAACACTGATGATCCACCTACAAATGTGAACTGACGTTCAAAAATAAAACATTTGAAAACGGACCATTTTCCACATTTCTGAAGCATGACGTAATGGGGGGGTGTTATCTCTTTTGTCGAAAATCAGCCGTTTTTGCTCGAACATTAAATGCCTCCAAATGGTATTTAATTAACTTCCCGGGGTGAAGAAACCCTTTTTGAGAACTCAGAGTGAGTAAATTGGCCATTTTCATGCACTTTTAACCATTCCATAAATCTTGTGTTTTGGGCCCCTGGAAGCATGAAAATCACTTTAAACATGCTAATTTTAGCTCTAACACTGATGATCCACCTACAAATGTGAACTGACGTTCAAAAATAAAACATTTGAAAACGGACCATTTTCCACATTTCTGAAGCATGACGTAATGGGGGGGTGTTATCTCTTTTGTCGAAAATCAGCCGTTTTTGCTCGAACATTAAATGCCTCCAAATGGTATTTAATTAACTTCCCGGGGTGAAGAAACCCTTTTTGAGAACTCAGAGTGAGTAAATTGGCCATTTTCATGCACTTTTAACCATTCCATAAATCTTGTGTTTTGGGCCCCTGGAAGCATGAAAATCACTTTAAACATGCTAATTTTAGCTCTAACACTGATGATCCACCTACAAATGTGAACTGACGTTCAAAAATAAAACATTTGAAAACGGACCATTTTCCACATTTCTGAAGCATGACGTAATGGGGGGGTGTTATCTCTTTTGTCGAAAATCAGCCGTTTTTGCTCGAACATTAAATGCCTCCAAATGGTATTTAATTAACTTCCCGAGCCCCTGGAAGCATGAAAATCACTTTAAACATGCTAATTTTAGCTCTAACACTGATGATCCACCTACAAATGTGAACTGACGTTCAAAAATAAAACATTTGAAAAAGGACCATTTTCCACATTTCTGAAGCATGACGTAATGGGGGGGTGTTATCTCTTTTGTCGAAAATCAGCCGTTTTTGCTCGAACATTAAATGCCTCCAAATGGTATTTAATTAACTTCCCGAGCCCCTGGAAGCATGAAAATCACTTTAAACATGCTAATTTTAGCTCTAACACTGATGATCCACCTACAAATGTGAACTGACGTTCAAAAATAAAACATTTGAAAACGGACCATTTTCCACATTTCTGAAGCATGACGTAATGGGGGGGTGTTATCTCTTTTGTCGAAAATCAGCCGTTTTTGCTCGAACATTAAATGCCTCCAAATGGTATTTAATTAACTTCCCGAGCCCCTGGAAGCATGAAAATCACTTTAAACATGCTAATTTTAGCTCTAACACTGATGATCCACCTACAAATGTGAACTGACGTTCAAAAATAAAACATTTGAAAACGGACCATTTTCCACATTTCTGAAGCATGACGTAATGGGGGGGTGTTATCTCTTTTGTCGAAAATCAGCCGTTTTTGCTCGAACATTAAATGCCTCCAAATGGTATTTAATTAACTTCCCGGGGTGAAGAAACCCTTTTTGAGAACTCAGAGTGAGTAAATTGGCCATTTTCATGCACTTTTAACCATTCCATAAATCTTGTGTTTTGGGCCCCTGGAAGCATGAAAATCACTTTAAACATGCTAATTTTAGCTCTAACACTGATGATCCACCTACAAATGTGAACTGACGTTCAAAAATAAAACATTTGAAAACGGACCATTTTCCACATTTCTGAAGCATGACGTAATGGGGGGGTGTTATCTCTTTTGTCGAAAATCAGCCGTTTTTGCTCGAACATTAAATGCCTCCAAATGGTATTTAATTAACTTCCCGGGGTGAAGAAACCCTTTTTGAGAACTCAGAGTGAGTAAATTGGCCATTTTCATGCACTTTTAACCATTCCATAAATCTTGTGTTTTGGGCCCCTGGAAGCATGAAAATCACTTTAAACATGCTAATTTTAGCTCTAACACTGATGATCCACCTACAAATGTGAACTGACGTTCAAAAATAAAACATTTGAAAACGGACCATTTTCCACATTTCTGAAGCATGACGTAATGGGGGGGTGTTATCTCTTTTGTCGAAAATCAGCCGTTTTTGCTCGAACATTAAATGCCTCCAAATGGTATTTAATTAACTTCCCGGGGTGAAGAAACCCTTTTTGAGAACTCAGAGTGAGTAAATTGGCCATTTTCATGCACTTTTAACCATTCCATAAATCTTGTGTTTTGGGCCCCTGGAAGCATGAAAATCACTTTAAACATGCTAATTTTAGCTCTAACACTGATGATCCACCTACAAATGTGAACTGACGTTCAAAAATAAAACATTTGAAAACGGACCATTTTCCACATTTCTGAAGCATGACGTAATGGGGGGGTGTTATCTCTTTTGTCGAAAATCAGCCGTTTTTGCTCGAACATTAAATGCCTCCAAATGGTATTTAATTAACTTCCCGAGCCCCTGGAAGCATGAAAATCACTTTAAACATGCTAATTTTAGCTCTAACACTGATGATCCACCTACAAATGTGAACTGACGTTCAAAAATAAAACATTTGAAAACGGACCATTTTCCACATTTCTGAAGCATGACGTAATGGGGGGGTGTTATCTCTTTTGTCGAAAATCAGCCGTTTTTGCTCGAACATTAAATGCCTCCAAATGGTATTTAATTAACTTCCCGAGCCCCTGGAAGCATGAAAATCACTTTAAACATGCTAATTTTAGCTCTAACACTGATGATCCACCTACAAATGTGAACTGACGTTCAAAAATAAAACATTTGAAAACGGACCATTTTCCACATTTCTGAAGCATGACGTAATGGGGGGGTGTTATCTCTTTTGTCGAAAATCAGCCGTTTTTGCTCGAACATTAAATGCCTCCAAATGGTATTTAATTAACTTCCCGGGGTGAAGAAACCCTTTTTGAGAACTCAGAGTGAGTAAATTGGCCATTTTCATGCACTTTTAACCATTCCATAAATCTTGTGTTTTGGGCCCCTGGAAGCATGAAAATCACTTTAAACATGCTAATTTTAGCTCTAACACTGATGATCCACCTACAAATGTGAACTGACGTTCAAAAATAAAACATTTGAAAACGGACCATTTTCCACATTTCTGAAGCATGACGTAATGGGGGGGTGTTATCTCTTTTGTCGAAAATCAGCCGTTTTTGCTCGAACATTAAATGCCTCCAAATGGTATTTAATTAACTTCCCGGGGTGAAGAAACCCTTTTTGAGAACTCAGAGTGAGTAAATTGGCCATTTTCATGCACTTTTAACCATTCCATAAATCTTGTGTTTTGGGCCCCTGGAAGCATGAAAATCACTTTAAACATGCTAATTTTAGCTCTAACACTGATGATCCACCTACAAATGTGAACTGACGTTCAAAAATAAAACATTTGAAAACGGACCATTTTCCACATTTCTGAAGCATGACGTAATGGGGGGGTGTTATCTCTTTTGTCGAAAATCAGCCGTTTTTGCTCGAACATTAAATGCCTCCAAATGGTATTTAATTAACTTCCCGAGCCCCTGGAAGCATGAAAATCACTTTAAACATGCTAATTTTAGCTCTAACACTGATGATCCACCTACAAATGTGAACTGACGTTCAAAAATAAAACATTTGAAAACGGACCATTTTCCACATTTCTGAAGCATGACGTAATGGGGGGGTGTTATCTCTTTTGTCGAAAATCAGCCGTTTTTGCTCGAACATTAAATGCCTCCAAATGGTATTTAATTAACTTCCCGGGGTGAAGAAACCCTTTTTGAGAACTCAGAGTGAGTAAATTGGCCATTTTCATGCACTTTTAACCATTCCATAAATCTTGTGTTTTGGGCCCCTGGAAGCATGAAAATCACTTTAAACATGCTAATTTTAGCTCTAACACTGATGATCCACCTACAAATGTGAACTGACGTTCAAAAATAAAACATTTGAAAACGGACCATTTTCCACATTTCTGAAGCATGACGTAATGGGGGGGTGTTATCTCTTTTGTCGAAAATCAGCCGTTTTTGCTCGAACATTAAATGCCTCCAAATGGTATTTAATTAACTTCCCGAGCCCCTGGAAGCATGAAAATCACTTTAAACATGCTAATTTTAGCTCTAACACTGATGATCCACCTACAAATGTGAACTGACGTTCAAAAATAAAACATTTGAAAATGGACCATTTTCCACATTTCTGAAGCATGACGTAATGGGGGGGTGTTATCTCTTTTGTCGAAAATCAGCCGTTTTTGCTCGAACATTAAATGCCTCCAAATGGTATTTAATTAACTTCCCGGGGTGAAGAAACCCTTTTTGAGAACTCAGAGTGAGTAAATTGGCCATTTTCATGCACTTTTAACCATTCCATAAATCTTGTGTTTTGGGCCCCTGGAAGCATGAAAATCACTTTAAACATGCTAATTTTAGCTCTAACACTGATGATCCACCTACAAATGTGAACTGACGTTCAAAAATAAAACATTTGAAAACGGACCATTTTCCACATTTCTGAAGCATGACGTAATGGGGGGGTGTTATCTCTTTTGTCGAAAATCAGCCGTTTTTGCTCGAACATTAAATGCCTCCAAATGGTATTTAATTAACTTCCCGAGCCCCTGGAAGCATGAAAATCACTTTAAACATGCTAATTTTAGCTCTAACACTGATGATCCACCTACAAATGTGAACTGACGTTCAAAAATAAAACATTTGAAAACGGACCATTTTCCACATTTCTGAAGCATGACGTAATGGGGGGGTGTTATCTCTTTTGTCGAAAATCAGCCGTTTTTGCTCGAACATTAAATGCCTCCAAATGGTATTTAATTAACTTCCCGGGGTGAAGAAACCCTTTTTGAGAACTCAGAGTGAGTAAATTGGCCATTTTCATGCACTTTTAACCATTCCATAAATCTTGTGTTTTGGGCCCCTGGAAGCATGAAAATCACTTTAAACATGCTAATTTTAGCTCTAACACTGATGATCCACCTACAAATGTGAACTGACGTTCAAAAATAAAACATTTGAAAACGGACCATTTTCCACATTTCTGAAGCATGACGTAATGGGGGGGTGTTATCTCTTTTGTCGAAAATCAGCCGTTTTTGCTCGAACATTAAATGCCTCCAAATGGTATTTAATTAACTTCCCGGGGTGAAGAAACCCTTTTTGAGAACTCAGAGTGAGTAAATTGGCCATTTTCATGCACTTTTAACCATTCCATAAATCTTGTGTTTTGGGCCCCTGGAAGCATGAAAATCACTTTAAACATGCTAATTTTAGCTCTAACACTGATGATCCACCTACAAATGTGAACTGACGTTCAAAAATAAAACATTTGAAAACGGACCATTTTCCACATTTCTGAAGCATGACGTAATGGGGGGGTGTTATCTCTTTTGTCGAAAATCAGCCGTTTTTGCTCGAACATTAAATGCCTCCAAATGGTATTTAATTAACTTCCCGGGGTGAAGAAACCCTTTTTGAGAACTCAGAGTGAGTAAATTGGCCATTTTCATGCACTTTTAACCATTCCATAAATCTTGTGTTTTGGGCCCCTGGAAGCATGAAAATCACTTTAAACATGCTAATTTTAGCTCTAACACTGATGATCCACCTACAAATGTGAACTGACGTTCAAAAATAAAACATTTGAAAACGGACCATTTTCCACATTTCTGAAGCATGACGTAATGGGGGGGTGTTATCTCTTTTGTCGAAAATCAGCCGTTTTTGCTCGAACATTAAATGCCTCCAAATGGTATTTAATTAACTACCCGAGCCCCTGGAAGCATGAAAATCACTTTAAACATGCTAATTTTAGCTCTAACACTGATGATCCACCTACAAATGTGAACTGACGTTCAAAAATAAAACATTTGAAAACGGACCATTTTCCACATTTCTGAAGCATGACGTAATGGGGGGGTGTTATCTCTTTTGTCGAAAATCAGCCGTTTGTGCTCGAACATGCCTCCAAATGGTATTTAATTAACTTCCCGAGCCCCTGGAAGCATGAAAATCACTTTAAACATGCTAATTTTAGCTCTAACACTGATGATCCACCTACAAATGTGAACTGACGTTCAAAAATAAAACATTTGAAAACGGACCATTTTCCACATTTCTGAAGCATGACTTAATGGGGGGGTGTTATCTCTTTTGTCGAAAATCAGCCGTTTTTGCTCGAACATTAAATGCCTCCAAATGGTATTTAATTAACTTCCCGAGCCCCTGGAAGCATGAAAATCACTTTAAACATGCTAATTTTAGCTCTAACACTGATGATCCACCTACAAATGTGAACTGACGTTCAAAAATAAAACATTTGAAAACGGACCATTTTCCACATTTCTGAAGCATGACGTAATGGGGGGGGTGTTATCTCTTTTGTCAAAAATCAGCCGTTTTTGCTCGAACATTAAATGCCTCCAAATGGTATTTAATTAACTTCCCGAGCCCCTGGAAGCATGAAAATCACTTTAAACATGCTAATTTTAGCTCTAACACTGATGATCCACCTACAAATGTGAACTGACGTTCAAAAATAAAACATTTGAAAACGGACCATTTTCCACATTTCTGAAGCATGACGTAATGGGGGGGTGTTATCTCTTTTGTCGAAAATCAGCCGTTTTTGCTCGAACATTAAATGCCTCCAAATGGTATTTAATTAACTTCCCGGGGTGAAGAAACCCTTTTTGAGAACTCAGAGTGAGTAAATTGGCCATTTTCATGCACTTTTAACCATTCCATAAATCTTGTGTTTTGGGCCCCTGGAAGCATGAAAATCACTTTAAACATGCTAATTTTAGCTCTAACACTGATGATCCACCTACAAATGTGAACTGACGTTCAAAAATTAAAACATTTGAAAACGGACCATTTTCCACATTTCTGAAGCATGACGTAATGGGGGGGTGTTATCTCTTTTGTCGAAAATCAGCCGTTTTTGCTCGAACATTAAATGCCTCCAAATGGTATTTAATTAACTTCCCGGGGTGAAGAAACCCTTTTTGAGAACTCAGAGTGAGTAAATTGGCCATTTTCATGCACTTTTAACCATTCCATAAATCTTGTGTTTTGGGCCCCTGGAAGCATGAAAATCACTTTAAACATGCTAATTTTAGCTCTAACACTGATGATCCACCTACAAATGTGAACTGACGTTCAAAAATAAAACATTTGAAAACGGACCATTTTCCACATTTCTGAAGCATGACGTAATGGGGGGGTGTTATCTCTTTTGTCGAAAATCAGCCGTTTTTGCTCGAACATTAAATGCCTCCAAATGGTATTTAATTAACTTCCCGGGGTGAAGAAACCCTTTTTGAGAACTCAGAGTGAGTAAATTGGCCATTTTCATGCACTTTTAACCATTCCATAAATCTTGTGTTTTGGGCCCCTGGAAGCATGAAAATCACTTTAAACATGCTAATTTTAGCTCTAACACTGATGATCCACCTACAAATGTGAACTGACGTTCAAAAATAAAACATTTGAAAACGGACCATTTTCCACATTTCTGAAGCATGACGTAATGGGGGGGTGTTATCTCTTTTGTCGAAAATCAGCCGTTTTTGCTCGAACATTAAATGCCTCCAAATGGTATTTAATTAACTACCCGAGCCCCTGGAAGCATGAAAATCACTTTAAACATGCTAATTTTAGCTCTAACACTGATGATCCACCTACAAATGTGAACTGACGTTCAAAAATAAAACATTTGAAAACGGACCATTTTCCACATTTCTGAAGCATGACGTAATGGGGGGGTGTTATCTCTTTTGTCGAAAATCAGCCGTTTTTGCTCGAACATTAAATGCCTCCAAATGGTATTTAATTAACTTCCCGAGCCCCTGGAAGCATGAACATCACTTTAAACATGCTAATTTTAGCCCTAACACTGATGATCCACCTACAAATGTGAACTGACGTTCAAAAATAAAACATTTGAAAACGGACCATTTTCCACATTTCTGAAGCATGACGTAATGGGGGGGTGTTATCTCTTTTGTCGAAAATCAGCCGTTTTTGCTCGAACATTAAATGCCTCCAAATGGTATTTAATTAACTTCCCGAGCCCCTGGAAGCATGAAAATCACTTTAAACATGCTAATTTTAGCTCTAACACTGATGATCCACCTACAAATGTGAACTGACGTTCAAAAATAAAACATTTGAAAACGGACCATTTTCCACATTTCTGAAGCATGACGTAATGGGGGGGTGTTATCTCTTTTGTCGAAAATCAGCCGTTTTTGCTCGAACATTAAATGCCTCCAAATGGTATTTAATTAACTTCCCGAGCCCCTGGAAGCATGAAAATCACTTTAAACATGCTAATTTTAGCTCTAACACTGATGATCCACCTACAAATGTGAACTGACGTTCAAAAATAAAACATTTGAAAACGGACCATTTTCCACATTTCTGAAGCATGACGTAATGGGGGGGTGTTATCTCTTTTGTCGAAAATCAGCCGTTTTTGCTCGAACATTAAATGCCTCCAAATGGTATTTAATTAACTTCCCGAGCCCCTGGAAGCATGAAAATCACTTTAAACATGCTAATTTTAGCTCTAACACTGATGATCCACCTACAAATGTGAACTGACGTTCAAAAATAAAACATTTGAAAACAGACCATTTTCCACATTTCTGAAGCATGACGTAATGGGGGGGTGTTATCTCTTTTGTCGAAAATCAGCCGTTTTTGCTCGAACATTAAATGCCTCCAAATGGTATTTAATTAACTTCCCGGGGTGAAGAAACCCTTTTTGAGAACTCAGAGTGAGTAAATTGGCCATTTTCATGCACTTTTAACCATTCCATAAATCTTGTGTTTTGGGCCCCTGGAAGCATGAAAATCACTTTAAACATGCTAATTTTAGCTCTAACACTGATGATCCACCTACAAATGTGAACTGACGTTCAAAAATAAAACATTTGAAAACGGACCATTTTCCACATTTCTGAAGCATGACGTAATGGGGGGGGTGTTATCTCTTTTGTCGAAAATCAGCCGTTTTTGCTCGAACATTAAATGCCTCCAAATGGTATTTAATTAACTTCCCGGGGTGAAGAAACCCTTTTTGAGAACTCAGAGTGAGTAAATTGGCCATTTTCATGCACTTTTAACCATTCCATAAATCTTGTGTTTTGGGCCCCTGGAAGCATGAAAATCACTTTAAACATGCTAATTTTAGCTCTAACACTGATGATCCACCTACAAATGTGAACTGACGTTCAAAAATAAAACATTTGAAAACGGACCATTTTCCACATTTCTGAAGCATGACGTAATGGGGGGGTGTTATCTCTTTTGTCGAAAATCAGCCGTTTTTGCTCGAACATTAAATGCCTCCAAATGGTATTTAATTAACTTCCCGGGGTGAAGAAACCCTTTTTGAGAACTCAGAGTGAGTAAATTGGCCATTTTCATGCACTTTTAACCATTCCATAAATCTTGTGTTTTGGGCCCCTGGAAGCATGAAAATCACTTTAAACATGCTAATTTTAGCTCTAACACTGATGATCCACCTACAAATGTGAACTGACGTTCAAAAATAAAACATTTGAAAACGGACCATTTTCCACATTTCTGAAGCATGACGTAATGGGGGGGTGTTATCTCTTTTGTCGAAAATCAGCCGTTTTTGCTCGAACATTAAATGCCTCCAAATGGTATTTAATTAACTTCCCGAGCCCCTGGAAGCATGAAAATCACTTTAAACATGCTAATTTTAGCTCTAACACTGATGATCCACCTACAAATGTGAACTGACGTTCAAAAATAAAACATTTGAAAACGGACCATTTTCCACATTTCTGAAGCATGACGTAATGGGGGGGTGTTATCTCTTTTGTCGAAAATCAGCCGTTTTTGCTCGAACAATAAATGCCTCCAAATGGTATTTAATTAACTTCCCGGGGTGAAGAAACCCTTTTTGAGAACTCAGAGTGAGTAAATTGGCCATTTTCATGCACTTTTAACCATTCCATAAATCTTGTGTTTTGGGCCCCTGGAAGCATGAAAATCACTTTAAACATGCTAATTTTAGCTCTAACACTGATGATCCACCTACAAATGTGAACTGACGTTCAAAAATAAAACATTTGAAAACGGACCATTTTCCACATTTCTGAAGCATGACGTAATGGGGGGGTGTTATCTCTTTTGTCGAAAATCAGCCGTTTTTGCTCGAACATTAAATGCCTCCAAATGGTATTTAATTAACTTCCCGGGGTGAAGAAACCCTTTTTGAGAACTCAGAGTGAGTAAATTGGCCATTTTCATGCACTTTTAACCATTCCATAAATCTTGTGTTTTGGGCCCCTGGAAGCATGAAAATCACTTTAAACATGCTAATTTTAGCTCTAACACTGATGATCCACCTACAAATGTGAACTGACGTTCAAAAATAAAACATTTGAAAACGGACCATTTTCCACATTTCTGAAGCATGACGTAATGGGGGGGTGTTATCTCTTTTGTCGAAAATCAGCCGTTTTTGCTCGAACATTAAATGCCTCCAAATGGTATTTAATTAACTTCCCGGGGTGAAGAAACCCTTTTTGAGAACTCAGAGTGAGTAAATTGGCCATTTTCATGCACTTTTAACCATTCCATAAATCTTGTGTTTTGGGCCCCTGGAAGCATGAAAATCACTTTAAACATGCTAATTTTAGCTCTAACACTGATGATCCACCTACAAATGTGAACTGACGTTCAAAAATAAAACATTTGAAAACGGACCATTTTCCACATTTCTGAAGCATGACGTAATGGGGGGGTGTTATCTCTTTTGTCGAAAATCAGCCGTTTTTGCTCGAACATTAAATGCCTCCAAATGGTATTTAATTAACTTCCCGAGCCCCTGGAAGCATGAAAATCACTTTAAACATGCTAATTTTAGCTCTAACACTGATGATCCACCTACAAATGTGAACTGACGTTCAAAAATAAAACATTTGAAAACGGACCATTTTCCACATTTCTGAAGCATGACGTAATGGGGGGGTGTTATCTCTTTTGTCGAAAATCAGCCGTTTTTGCTCGAACATTAAATGCCTCCAAATGGTATTTAATTAACTTCCCGAGCCCCTGGAAGCATGAAAATCACTTTAAACATGCTAATTTTAGCTCTAACACTGATGATCCACCTACAAATGTGAACTGACGTTCAAAAATAAAACATTTGAAAACGGACCATTTTCCACATTTCTGAAGCATGACGTAATGGGGGGGTGTTATCTCTTTTGTCGAAAATCAGCCGTTTTTGCTCGAACATTAAATGCCTCCAAATGGTATTTAATTAACTTCCCGAGCCCCTGGAAGCATGAAAATCACTTTAAACATGCTAATTTTAGCTCTAACACTGATGATCCACCTACAAATGTGAACTGACGTTCAAAAATAAAACATTTGAAAACGGACCATTTTCCACATTTCTGAAGCATGACGTAATGGGGGGGTGTTATCTCTTTTGTCGAAAATCAGCCGTTTTTGCTCGAACATTAAATGCCTCCAAATGGTATTTAATTAACTTCCCGGGGTGAAGAAACCCTTTTTGAGAACTCAGAGTGAGTAAATTGGCCATTTTCATGCACTTTTAACCATTCCATAAATCTTGTGTTTTGGGCCCCTGGAAGCATGAAAATCACTTTAAACATGCTAATTTTAGCTCTAACACTGATGATCCACCTACACATGTGAACTGACGTTCAAAAATAAAACATTTGAAAACGGACCATTTTCCACATTTCTGAAGCATGACGTAATGGGGGGGTGTTATCTCTTTTGTCGAAAATCAGCCGTTTTTGCTCGAACATTAAATGCCTCCAAATGGTATTTAATTAACTTCCCGAGCCCCTGGAAGCATGAAAATCACTTTAAACATGCTAATTTTAGCTCTAACACTGATGATCCACCTACAAATGTGAACTGACGTTCAAAAATAAAACATTTGAAAACGGACCATTTTCCACATTTCTGAAGCATGACGTAATGGGGGGGTGTTATCTCTTTTGTCGAAATCAGCCGTTTTTGCTCGAACATTAAATGCCTCCAAATGGTATTTAATTAACTTCCCGAGCCCCTGGAAGCATGAAAATCACTTTAAACATGCTAATTTTAGCTCTAACACTGATGATCCACCTACAAATGTGAACTGACGTTCAAAAATAAAACATTTGAAAACGGACCATTTTCCACATTTCTGAAGCATGACGTAATGGGGGGGTGTTATCTCTTTTGTCGAAAATCAGCCGTTTTTGCTCGAACATTAAATGCCTCCAAATGGTATTTAATTAACTTCCCGAGCCCCTGGAAGCATGAAAATCACTTTAAACATGCTAATTTTAGCTCTAACACTGATGATCCACCTACAAATGTGAACTGACGTTCAAAAATAAAACATTTGAAAACGGACCATTTTCCACATTTCTGAAGCATGACGTAATGGGGGGGTGTTATCTCTTTTGTCGAAAATCAGCCGTTTTTGCTCGAACATTAAATGCCTCCAAATGGTATTTAATTAACTTCCCGAGCCCCTGGAAGCATGAAAATCACTTTAAACATGCTAATTTTAGCTCTAACACTGATGATCCACCTACAAATGTGAACTGACGTTCAAAAATAAAACATTTGAAAACGGACCATTTTCCACATTTCTGAAGCATGACGTAATGGGGGGGTGTTATCTCTTTTGTCGAAAATCAGCCGTTTTTGCTCGAACATTAAATGCCTCCAAATGGTATTTAATTAACTTCCCGAGCCCCTGGAAGCATGAAAATCACTTTAAACATGCTAATTTTAGCTCTAACACTGATGATCCACCTACAAATGTGAACTGACGTTCAAAAATAAAACATTTGAAAACGGACCATTTTCCACATTTCTGAAGCATGACATAATGGGGGGGTGTTATCTCTTTTGTCGAAATCAGCCGTTTTTGCTCGAACATTAAATGCCTCCAAATGGTATTTAATTAACTTCCCGAGCCCCTGGAAGCATGAAAATCACTTTAAACATGCTAATTTTAGCTCTAACACTGATGATCCACCTACAAATGTGAACTGACGTTCAAAAATAAAACATTTGAAAACGGACCATTTTCCACATTTCTGAAGCATGACGTAATGGGGGGGTGTTATCTCTTTTGTCGAAAATCAGCCAGTTTTTGCTCGAACATTAAATGCCTCCAAATGGTATTTAATTAACTTCCCGGGGTGAAGAAACCCTTTTTGAGAACTCAGAGTGAGTAAATTGGCCATTTTCATGCACTTTTAACCATTCCATAAATCTTGTGTTTTGGGCCCCTGGAAGCATGAAAATCACTTTAAACATGCTAATTTTAGCTCTAACACTGATGATCCACCTACAAATGTGAACTGACGTTCAAAAAATAAAACATTTGAAAACGGACCATTTTCCACATTTCTGAAGCATGACGTAATGGGGGGGGTGTTATCTCTTTTGTCGAAAATCAGCCGTTTTTGCTCGAACATTAAATGCCTCCAAATGGTATTTAATTAACTTCCCGAGCCCCTGGAAGCATGAAAATCACTTTAAACATGCTAATTTTAGCTCTAACACTGATGATCCACCTACAAATGTGAACTGACGTTCAAAAATAAAACATTTGAAAACGGACCATTTTCCACATTTTCTGAAGCATGACGTAATGGGGGGGTGTTATCTCTTTTGTCGAAAATCAGCCGTTTTTGCTCGAACATTAAATGCCTCCAAATGGTATTTAATTAACTTCCCGAGCCCCTGGAAGCATGAAAATCACTTTAAACATGCTAATTTTAGCTCTAACACTGATGATCCACCTACAAATGTGAACTGACGTTCAAAAATAAAACATTTGAAAACGGACCATTTTCCACATTTCTGAAGCATGACGTAATGGGGGGGTGTTATCTCTTTTGTCGAAAATCAGCCGTTTTTGCTCGAACATTAAATGCCTCCAAATGGTATTTAATTAACTTCCCGGGGTGAAGAAACCCTTTTTGAGAACTCAGAGTGAGTAAATTGGCCATTTTCATGCACTTTTAACCATTCCATAAATCTTGTGTTTTGGGCCCCTGGAAGCATGAAAATCACTTTAAACATGCTAATTTTAGCTCTAACACTGATGATCCACCTACAAATGTGAACTGACGTTCAAAAATAAAACATTTGAAAACGGACCATTTTCCACATTTCTGAAGCATGACGTAATGGGGGGGTGTTATCTCTTTTGTCGAAAATCAGCCGTTTTTGCTCGAACATTAAATGCCTCCAAATGGTATTTAATTAACTTCCCGAGCCCCTGGAAGCATGAAAATCACTTTAAACATGCTAATTTTAGCTCTAACACTGATGATCCACCTACAAATGTGAACTGACGTTCAAAAATAAAACATTTGAAAACGGACCATTTTCCACATTTCTGAAGCATGACGTAATGGGGGGGTGTTATCTCTTTTGTCGAAAATCAGCCGTTTTTGCTCGAACATTAAATGCCTCCAAATGGTATTTAATTAACTTCCCGGGGTGAAGAAACCCTTTTTGAGAACTCAGAGTGAGTAAATTGGCCATTTTCATGCACTTTTAACCATTCCATAAATCTTGTGTTTTGGGCCCCTGGAAGCATGAAAATCACTTTAAACATGCTAATTTTAGCTCTAACACTGATGATCCACCTACAAATGTGAACTGACGTTCAAAAATAAAACATTTGAAAACGGACCATTTTCCACATTTCTGAAGCATGACGTAATGGGGGGGTGTTATCTCTTTTGTCGAAAATCAGCCGTTTTTGCTCGAACATTAAATGCCTCCAAATGGTATTTAATTAACTTCCCGGGGTGAAGAAACCCTTTTTGAGAACTCAGAGTGAGTAAATTGGCCATTTTCATGCACTTTTAACCATTCCATAAATCTTGTGTTTTGGGCCCCTGGAAGCATGAAAATCACTTTAAACATGCTAATTTTAGCTCTAACACTGATGATCCACCTACAAATGTGAACTGACGTTCAAAAATAAAACATTTGAAAACGGACCATTTTCCACATTTCTGAAGCATGACGTAATGGGGGGGTGTTATCTCTTTTGTCGAAAATCAGCCGTTTTTGCTCGAACATTAAATGCTCCAAATGGTATTTAATTAACTTCCCGGGGTGAAGAAACCCTTTTTGAGAACTCAGAGTGAGTAAATTGGCCATTTTCATGCACTTTTAACCATTCCATAAATCTTGTGTTTTGGGCCCCTGGAAGCATGAAAATCACTTTAAACATGCTAATTTTAGCTCTAACACTGATGATCCACCTACAAATGTGAACTGACGTTCAAAAAATAAAACATTTGAAAACGGACCATTTTCCACATTTCTGAAGCATGACGTAATGGGGGGGTGTTATCTCTTTTGTCGAAAATCAGCCGTTTTTGCTCGAACATTAAATGCCTCCAAATGGTATTTAATTAACTTCCCGAGCCCCTGGAAGCATGAAAATCACTTTAAACATGCTAATTTTAGCTCTAACACTGATGATCCACCTACAAATGTGAACTGACGTTCAAAAATAAAACATTTGAAAACGGACCATTTTCCACATTTCTGAAGCATGACGTAATGGGGGGGTGTTATCTCTTTTGTCGAAAATCAGCCGTTTTGCTCGAACATTAAATGCCTCCAAATGGTATTTAATTAACTTCCCGAGCCCCTGGAAGCATGAAAATCACTTTAAACATGCTAATTTTAGCTCTAACACTGATGATCCACCTACAAATGTGAACTGACGTTCAAAAATAAACATTTGAAAACGGACCATTTTCCACATTTCTGAAGCATGACTTAATGGGGGGGTGTTATCTCTTTTGTCGAAAATCAGCCGTTTTTGCTCGAACATTAAATGCCTCCAAATGGTATTTAATTAACTTCCCGAGCCCCTGGAAGCATGAAAATCACTTTAAACATGCTAATTTTAGCTCTAACACTGATGATCCACCTACAAATGTGAACTGACGTTCAAAAATAAAACATTTGAAAACGGACCATTTTCCACATTTCTGAAGCATGACGTAATGGGGGGGTGTTATCTCTTTTGTCGAAAATCAGCCGTTTTTGCTCGAACATTAAATGCCTCCAAATGGTATTTAATTAACTTCCCGAGCCCCTGGAAGCATGAAAATCACTTTAAACATGCTAATTTTAGCTCTAACACTGATGATCCACCTACAAATGTGAACTGACGTTCAAAAATAAAACATTTG
Organism: Lissotriton vulgaris; assembly: GCF_964263255.1. NCBI lineage: Eukaryota > Metazoa > Chordata > Amphibia > Caudata > Salamandridae > Lissotriton > Lissotriton vulgaris. The sequence goes on from NW_028242441.1 coordinate 18,423, forward strand.
AAAACGGACCATTTTCCACATTTCTGAAGCATGACGTAATGGGGGGGTGTTATCTCTTTTGTCGAAAATCAGCCGTTTTTGCTCGAACATTAAATGCCTCCAAATGGTATTTAATTAACTTCCGGGGTGAAGAAACCCTTTTTGAGAACTCAGAGTGAGTAAATTGGCCATTTTCATGCACTTTTAACCATTCCATAAATCTTGTGTTTTGGGCCCCTGGAAGCATGAAAATCACTTTAAACTTGCTAATTTTAGCTCTAACACTGATGATCCACCTACAAATGTGAACTGACGTTCAAAAATAAAACATTTGAAAACGGACCATTTTCCACATTTCTGAAGCATGACGTAATGGGGGGGTGTTATCTCTTTTGTCGAAAATCAGCCGTTTTTGCTCGAACATTAAATGCCTCCAAATGGTATTTAATTAACTTCCCGGGGTGAAGAAACCCTTTTTGAGAACTCAGAGTGAGTAAATTGGCCATTTTCATGCACTTTTAACCATTCCATAAATCTTGTGTTTGGGCCCCTGGAAGCATGAAAATCACTTTAAACATGCTAATTTTTAGCTCTAACACTGATGATCCACCTACAAATGTGAACTGACGTTCAAAAATAAAACATTTGAAAACGGACCATTTTCCACATTTCTGAAGCATGACGTAATGGGGGGGGTGTTATCTCTTTTGTCGAAAATCAGCCGTTTTTGCTCGAACATTAAATGCCTCCAAATGGTATTTAATTAACTTCCCGGGTGAAGAAACCCTTTTTGAGAACTCAGAGTGAGTAAATTGGCCATTTTCATGCACTTTTAACCATTCCATAAATCTTGTGTTTTGGGCCCCTGGAAGCATGAAAATCACTTTAAACATGCTAATTTTAGCTCTAACACTGATGATCCACCTACAAATGTGAACTGACGTTCAAAAATAAAACATTTGAAAACGGACCATTTTCCACATTTCTGAAGCATGACGTAATGGGGGGGTGTTATCTCTTTTGTCGAAAATCAGCCGTTTTTGCTCGAACATTAAATGCCTCCAAATGGTATTTAATTAACTTCCCGAGCCCCTGGAAGCATGAAAATCACTTTAAACATGCTAATTTTAGCTCTAACACTGATGATCCACCTACAAATGTGAACTGACGTTCAAAAATAAAACATTTGAAAACGGACCATTTTCCACATTTCTGAAGCATGACGTAATGGGGGGGTGTTATCTCTTTTGTCGAAAATCAGCCGTTTTTGCTCGAACATTAAATGCCTCCAAATGGTATTTAATTAACTTCCCGAGCCCCTGGAAGCATGAAAATCACTTTAAACATGCTAATTTTAGCTCTAACACTGATGATCCACCTACAAATGTGAACTGACGTTCAAAAATAAAACATTTGAAAACGGACCATTTTCCACATTTCTGAAGCATGACGTAATGGGGGGGTGTTATCTCTTTTGTCGAAAATCAGCCGTTTTTGCTCGAACATTAAATGCCTCCAAATGGTATTTAATTAACTTCCCGAGCCCCCTGGAAGCATGAAAATCACTTTAAACATGCTAATTTTAGCTCTAACACTGATGATCCACCTACAAATGTGAACTGACGTTCAAAAATAAAACTTTGGAAAACGGACCATTTTCACAATTTCTGAAGCATGACGTAATGGGGGGGTGTTATCTCTTTTGTCGAAAATCAGCCGTTTTTGCTCGAACATTAAATGCCTCCAAATGGTATTTAATTAACTTCCCGAGCCCCTGGAAGCATGAAAATCACTTTAAACATGCTAATTTTAGCTCTAACACTGATGATCCACCTACAAATGTGAACTGACGTTCAAAAATAAAACATTTGAAAACGGACCATTTTCCACATTTCTGAAGCATGACGTAATGGGGGGGTGTTATCTCTTTTGTCGAAAAATCAGCCGTTTTTGCTCGAACATTAAATGCCTCCAAATGGTATTTAATTAACTTCCCGAGCCCCTGGAAGCATGAAAATCACTTTAAACATGCTAATTTTAGCTCTAACACTGATGATCCACCTACAAATGTGAACTGACGTTCAAAAAATAAAACATTTGAAAACAGGACCATTTTCCACATTTCTGAAGCTTGGACGTAATGGGGGGTGTTATCTCTTTTGTCGAAAATCAGCCGTTTTGCTCGAACAATTAAATGCCTCCAAATGGTATTTAATTAACTTCCCGGGGTGAAGAAACCCTTTTTGAGAACTCAGAGTGAGTAAATTGGCCATTTTCATGCACTTTTAACCATTCCATAAATCTTGTGTTTTGGGCCCCTGGAAGCATGAAAATCACTTTAAACATGCTAATTTTTGCTCTAACACTGATGATCCACCTAACAAATGTGAACTGACGTTCAAAAATAAAACATTTGAAAACGGACCATTTTCCACATTTCTGAAGCATGACGTAATTGGGGGGGTGTTATCTCTTTTGTCGAAAATCAGCCCGTTTTTTGCTCGAACATTAAATGCCTCCAAATGGTATTTAATTAACTTCCCGGGGGTGAAGAAACCCTCTTTGAGAACTCAGAGTGAGTAAATTGGCCATTTTCATGCACTTTAACCATTTCCATAAATCTTGTGTTTTGGCCCTGGAAGCATGAAAATCACTTTAAACATGCTAATTTTAGCTCTAACACTGATGATCCACCTACAAATGTTGAACTGACCGTTCAAAAATAAAACATTTGAAAACGGACCATTTTCCACATTTCTGAAGCATGACGTAATGGGGGGGTGTTATCTCTTTTGTCGAAAATCAGCCGTTTTTGCTCGAACATTAAATGCCTCCAAATGGTATTTAATTAACTTCCCGAGAGACTCAGAGTGAGTAAGCCCTGGAAGCATGAAAATCACTTTAAACATGCTAATTTTAGCTCTAACACTGATGATCCACCTACAAATGTGAACTGACGTTCAAAAATAAAACATTTGAAAACGGACCATTTTCCACATTTCTGAAGCATGACGTAATGGGGGGGTGTTATCTCTTTTGTCGAAAATCAGCCGTTTTTGCTCGAACATAAATGCCTCCAAATGGTATTTAATTAACTTCCCGAGCCCCTGGAAGCATGAAAATCACTTTAAACATGCTAATTTTAGCTCTAACACTGATGATCCACCTACAAATGTGAATGACGTTCAAAAATAAAACATTTGAAAAGGACCATTTTCCACATTTCTGAAGCAGACGTAATGGGGGGGTGTTATCTCTTTTGTCGAAAATCAGCCGTTTTTGCTCGAACATTAAATGCCTCCAAATGGTATTTAATTAACCTTCCCGAGGCGTGGAAAAACCCATTTTGAGAACTCAGGAGTGAGTAAAATGGCCATTTTTCATGCACTTTTAACCATTCTTCAATTTGTATTTTCGAGCCCCTGGAAGCATGAAAATCACTTTAAACATGCTAATTTTAGCTCTAACACTGATGATCCACCTACAAATGTGAACTGACGTTCAAAAATAAAACATTTGAAAACGGACCATTTTCCACATTTCTGAAGCATGACGTAATGGGGGGGTGTTATCTCTTTTGTCGAAAATCAGCAGTTTTTGCTCGAACATTAAATGCCTCCAAATGGTATTTAATTAACTTCCCGGGGTGAAGAAACCCTTTTTGAGAACTCAGAGTGAGTAAATTGGCCATTTTCATGCACTTTTAACCATTCCATAAATCTTGTGTTTTGGGCCCCCTGGAAGCATGAAAATCACTTTAAACATGCTAATTTTAGCTCTAACACTGATGATCCACCTACAAATGTGAACTGACGTTCAAAAATAAAACATTTGAAAACGGACCATTTTCCACATTTCTGAAGCCATGACGTAATGGGGGGTGTTATCTCTTTTGTCGAAAATCAGCCGTTTTTGCTCGAACATTAAATGCCTCCAAATGGTATTTAATTAACTTCCCGATGCACTTTTAACCATCTAAACTGGTGGCCCCTGGAAGCATGAAAATCACTTTAAACATGCTAATTTTAGCTCTAACACTGATGATCCACCTACAAATGTGAACTGACGTTCAAAAATAAAACATTTGAAAACGGACCATTTTCCACATTTCTGAAGCATGACGTAATGGGGGGGTGTTATCTCTTTTGTCGAAAATCAGCCGTTTTTGCTCGAACATTAAATGCCTCCAAATGGTATTTAATTAACTTCCCGAGCCCCTGGAAGCATGAAAATCACTTTAAACATGCTAATTTTAGCTCTAACACTGATGATCACCTACAAATGTGAACTGACGTTCAAAAATAAAACATTTGAAAACGGACCATTTTCCACATTTCTGAAGCATGACGTAATGGGGGGGTGTTTATCTCTTTTGTCGAAAATCAAGCCGTTTTTGCTCGAACATTAAATGCCTCCAAATGGTATTTAATTAACTTCCCGAGCCCCTGGAAGCATGAAAATCACTTTAAACATGCTAATTTTAGCTATAACACTGATGATCCACCTACAAATGTGAACTGACGTTCAAAAATAAAAACAATTTGAAAACGGACCATTTTCCACATTTCTGAAGCATGACGTAATGGGGGGGTGTTATCTCTTTTGCTGAAAATCAGCCGTTTTTGCTCGAACATTAAATGCCTCCAAATGGTATTTAATTAACTTCCCGAGCCCCCTGGAAGCATGAAAATCACTTTAAACATGCTAATTTTAGCTCTAACACTGATGATCCACCTACAAATGTGAACTGACGTTCAAAAATAAAACATTTGAAAACGGACCATTTTCCACATTTCTGAAGCATGACGTAATGGGGGGGTGTTATCTCTTTTGTCGAAAATCAGCCGTTTTGGCTCGAACATTAAATGCCTCCAAATGGTATTTAATTAACTTCCCGGGTGAAGAAACCCTTTTTGAGAACTCAGAGTGAGTAAATCATTTTCATGCACTTTTAACCATTCCTTAATTCTTGTGTTTTGGGCCCCTGGAAGCATGAAAATCACTTTAAACATGCTAATTTTAGCTCTAACACTGATGATCCACCTACAAATGTGAACTGACGTTCAAAAATAAAACATTTGAAAACGGACCATTTTCCACATTTCTGAAGCATGACCGTAATGGGGGGTGTTATCTCTTTTGTCGAAAATCAGCCGTTTTTTGCTCGAACATTAAATGCCTCCAAATGGTATTTAATTAACTTCCCGGCCCTGGAAGCATGAAAATCACTTTAAACATGCTATTTTAGCTCTAACACTGATGATCCACCTACAAATGTGAACTGACGTCCCAAAAATAAAACATTTGAAAAAGGACCATTTTCCACATTTTCTGAAAGCAAGACGTAATGGGGGGGTGTTATCTCTTTTGTCGAAAAATCAGCAGTTTTTGCTCGAACATTAAATGCCTCCAAATGGTATTTAATTAACTTCCCGAGCCCCTGGAAGCATGAAAATCACTTTAAACATGCTAATTTAGCTCTAACACTGATGATCCACCTTACAAATGTGAACTGACGTTCAAAAATAAAACATTTGAAAACGGACCATTTTCCACATTTCTGAAGCATGAGCTAATGGGGGGGTGTTATCTCTTTTGTCGAAAATCAGCCGTTTTTGCTCGACATTAATGCCTCCAAATGGTATTTAATTAACTTCCCGAGCCCCTGGAAGCATGAAAATCACTTTAAACATGCTAATTTTAGCTCTAACATGATGATCCACCTACAAATGTGAACTGACGTTCAAAAATAAAACATTTGAAAACGGACCATTTTCCACATTTCTGAAGCATGACGTAATTGGGGGGTGTTATCTCTTTTGTCGAAAATCAGCCGTTTTTGCTCGAACATTAAATGCCTCCAAATGGTATTTAATTAACTTCCCGAGCCCCTGGAAGCATGAAAATCACTTTAAACATGCTAATTTTAGCTCTAACACTGATGATCCACCTACAAATGTGAACTGACGTTCAAAAATAAAACATTTGAAAACGGACCATTTTCCACATTTCTGAAGCATGACGTAATGGGGGGGTGTTATCTCTTTTGTCGAAAATCAGCGTTTTTGCTCGAACATTAAATGCCTCCAAATGGTATTTAATTAACTTCCCGAGCCCCTGGAAGCATGAAAATCACTTTAAACATGCTAATTTTAGCTCTAACACTGTTGATCCACCTACAAATGTGAACTGACGTTCAAAAATAAAACATTTGAAAACGGACCATTTTCCACATTCTGAAGCATGACTAATGGGGGGGTGTTATCTCTTTTGTCGAAAATCAGCCGTTTTTGCTCGAACATTAAATGCCTCCAAATGGTATTTAATTAACTTCCCGAGCCCCTGGAAGCATGAAAAATCACTTTAAACATGCTAATTTTAGCTCTAACAACTGATGATCCACCTACAAATGTGAACTGACGTTCAAAAATAAACATTTGAAAAAGGACCATTTTCACATTTCTGAAGCATACGTAATGGGGGGGTGTTATCTCTTTGTCGAAAATCAGCCAGTTTTTGCTCGAACATTAAATGCCTCCAAATGGTATTTAATTAACTTCCCGGGGTGAAGAAACCCTTTTGAGAACTCAGAGTGAGATAAATTGGCCATTTCATGCACTATTAACCATTCCATAAATCTTGTGTTTTGGGCCCCTGGAAGCATGAAAATCACTTTAAACATGCTAATTTTAAGCTCTAACACTGAATGATCCACCTACAAATGTGAACTGCGTTCAAAAATAAAAAATTTGAAAACGGACCATTTTCCACATTTCTGAAGCAATGACGTAATGGGGGGTGTTAATCTCTTTTGTCGAAAATCAGCCGTTTTTTGCTCGAACATTAAATGCCTCCAAATGGTAATTAATTATCTTCCCGAGCCCCTGGAAGCATGAAAATCACTTTAAACATGCTAATTTTAGCTCTAACACTGATGATCCACCTACAAAGGTGAACTGACGTTCAAAAATAAAACATTTGAAAAGGACCATTTCCACATTTCTGAAGCATGACGTAATGGGGGGTGTTATCTCTTTTGTCGAAAATCAGCCGTTTTTGCTCGAACATTAAATGCCTCCAAATGGTATTTAATTTAACTTCCCGAGCCCAGGAAGCATGAAAATCACTTTAAACATGCTAATTTTAGCTCTACACTGATGATCCACCTACAAATGTGAACTGACGTTCAAAAATAAAACATTTGAAAACGGACCATTTTCCACATTTCTGAAGCATGGACGTAATGGGGGGGGTGTTATCTCTTTTTGTCGAAAATCAGCCGTTTTTGCCTCGAACATTAAATGCCTCCAAATGGTATTTAATTAACT
>NW_028242442.1:0-85841 GCF_964263255.1 Lissotriton vulgaris
TATACGGCCACATGCATCAACCTATTTAGGAAGTGCAAACGGTGCGAATCGGTAAATTCAGCCGTTTGCGATTCCTAAATAGGTTTTTGGGATGCATCATGCATTTTTGTGAAATTCGCTATTTTTAGCGATTTCCAAAAATGCGATTGCTTTTAAGGAATCGCAAATTTGCGATTCCTTAAAAGCAATGCATGATTGTGTTTCAAATTGCAAATTCGCAATTAGGGGGTGCAAATTACCACGAGGGTGAACCTCGCGGTAATTTGCGAAAATGTATTAAAATGCTCAAAATTGCATTTTAAAACACTGTCATGTTACAGACACACATGTCCTTAGGACATGTGTGTGTGAAACATGCACTTCAAAATACATTTCAGGTGTGCAGGGAGGGGTCCTTTGGATCCCCCCTGCACCCATGCAATGCATTAACATTTTGCGAATCGCTAATTGAAATTCGCAAAATGTCAATGCCTTCCCATTGATTCCTATGGGCCTTTTGGCCCATAGGAATCAATGGGAATTGCGAAATCGCAAATTAGAATTCGCATAATATTTGCGATTCAGTAAAAATTGCGCTTTTTACAGAAACGCAAATAATATGCGATTTAAATCCTGCATCCCATTTTGCGATTCCTTATTTGCGATTCCCTAAAAATCGCAAATAAGGAATCGCAAAACCTTACTTTGACGCATGTGGCCGATAGTCTCACAAACATTGTTACATAATCACCTTCATTTCATAATGTCGCAGAAAACCTGCATGTTTGCTTAAAACTGTGTGATGTATTGCAGCCTGAGGGGGAACCATTTGTTGTGATTATTTCATGTTTTTTTTTACTAGTCATTGTAAAAATAATGATCTCCCTCCAGTGGTCCTAGTTGTCGGTGGCTCAGCAAATATAGGGGCATATGTACAAACCCCTATCGACACGGGAGATCTCACTATTTCTGACGTTCCTGCCTTGTGCAGCACACATTTAAAAGCAAAACGCTTTAGATTGTTTATGTTCACGAAGGTCACCCTTCCTGCACATAAACAATCTTTTTTAAAAAAAAGACATTTTGTAACTTCCATGTGTGCTGCATTAAGTAGCACACCTGGAAGGGACAAAGTGGCATTTAAAGATTGTTTATGAGCAGGAAGTGACACCTTCCTGTAAATAAACAATCTTCCCCTGCATGCAGACCCCTTGCACTAAGGTGCAAAGGTACCTGCTTTGGCGCTAGGCAGGGGGAAACGCAAGGCTGCACCATAATCTTGTAAATATGGTGCAGGCTTGCGTTTCTGAAGTGGGGGAGTGAAGCGTTATGCCATAATGGCTAATGCCTTACTCTGCCACTTCTTTTTACATATGGCCCATAGTCTGTGAAATATATTTTAGAATGGAAGCTATGTGATTTAAGGAGGGAAATTGATTCCTAAATTTCAAGCTTCAACCTAGAGTCAAACCTAATAAGTTTTTAAGTGCGCAGATACTACTCCAATATTTTAAGTGCGACTGATTCAACGAGAATATAAAGTAGTAATAATAATAATCATCATACATGGTTAAAATATCCTAGGTACATTAAACATGATCCAATCTCAGACCTATTGATCACAAATATACCCACAATAAAATGGATAGATGTTTCAATATTACAACATATAATGTGAAAAAAACTTGAAAAAGGTCCTCCTTCTTTCAATACTTGAGGAGATAGCATTTGTTATTTTTTTTAAAGGTCAATCTTATGACAGGTGCGAAGGCAGCACCACCTCTAAAATTTTAGCAATTTACATCTGCCTTACTTTAAAGAATTAAAAAGTCCCAGGCACTCCACACCACTTGGAGTCAAGCTAGCCGGGCTGATGAGAGGTGTTACCTCGAAACCGGTCCGGTCCTCGGATGCTTGATTCCGTTCTGGGAAGGACATGGCTTTTGTAGTTCGGACTGGACTGTTCCCATGGGGCAACAGGGTCAGAGCTGATTTGCATATCGCCATTGTCTAACCCAGGGTGGTGTGGAGTGCAAAAAAACGATGGATTTGGGCCCAGATCTTTTGACTGGGGGAATGTGTGACATTGATCCACATTCGGTCCATCACTTGTTGTTTTTGCAATTGCCGCCCTAAGTGCGCTGGGGATGCCCAGACGTGGGTCCCAGGCACTCCACACCACTTGGAGTCAAGCTAGCCGGGCTGATGAGAGGTGTTACCTCGAAACCGGTCCGGTCCTCGGATGCTTGATTCCGTTCTGGGAAGGACATGGCTTTTGTAGTTCGGACTGGACTGTTCCCATGGGGCAACAGGGTCAGAGCTGATTTGCATATCGCCATTGTCTAACCCAGGGTGGTGTGGAGTGCAAAAAAACGATGGATTTGGGCCCAGATCTTTTGACTGGGGGAATGTGTGACATTGATCCACATTCGGTCCATCACTTGTTGTTTTTGCAATTGCCGCCCTAAGTGCGCTGGGGATGCCCAGACGTGGGTCCCAGGCACTCCACACCACTTGGAGTCAAGCTAGCCGGGCTGATGAGAGGTGTTACCTCGAAACCGGTCCGGTCCTCGGATGCTTGATTCCGTTCTGGGAAGGACATGGCTTTTGTAGTTCGGACTGGACTGTTCCCATGGGGCAACAGGGTCAGAGCTGATTTGCATATCGCCATTGTCTAACCCAGGGTGGTGTGGAGTGCAAAAAAACGATGGATTTGGGCCCAGATCTTTTGACTGGGGGAATGTGTGACATTGATCCACATTCGGTCCATCACTTGTTGTTTTTGCAATTGCCGCCCTAAGTGCGCTGGGGATGCCCAGACGTGGGTCCCAGGCACTCCACACCACTTGGAGTCAAGCTAGCCGGGCTGATGAGAGGTGTTACCTCAAAACCGGTCCGGTCCTCGGATGCTTGATTCCGTTCTGGGAAGGACATGGCTTTTGTAGTTCGGACTGGACTGTTCCCATGGGGCAACAGGGTCAGAGCTGATTTGCATATCGCCATTGTCTAACCCAGGGTGGTGTGGAGTGCAAAAAAACGATGGATTTGGGCCCAGATCTTTTGACTGGGGGAATGTGTGACATTGATCCACATTCGGTCCATCACTTGTTGTTTTTGCAATTGCCGCCCTAAGTGCGCTGGGGATGCCCAGACGTGGGTCCCAGGCACTCCACACCACTTGGAGTCAAGCTAGCCGGGCTGATGAGAGGTGTTACCTCGAAACCGGTCCGGTCCTCGGATGCTTGATTCCGTTCTGGGAAGGACATGGCTTTTGTAGTTCGGACTGGACTGTTCCCATGGGGCAACAGGGTCAGAGCTGATTTGCATATCGCCATTGTCTAACCCAGGGTGGTGTGGAGTGCAAAAAAACGATGGATTTGGGCCCAGATCTTTTGACTGGGGGAATGTGTGACATTGATCCACATTCGGTCCATCACTTGTTGTTTTTGCAATTGCCGCCCTAAGTGCGCTGGGGATGCCCAGACGTGGGTCCCAGGCACTCCACACCACTTGGAGTCAAGCTAGCCGGGCTGATGAGAGGTGTTACCTCGAAACCGGTCCGGTCCTCGGATGCTTGATTCCGTTCTGGGAAGGACATGGCTTTTGTAGTTCGGACTGGACTGTTCCCATGGGGCAACAGGGTCAGAGCTGATTTGCATATCGCCATTGTCTAACCCAGAGTGGTGTGGAGTGCAAAAAAACGATGGATTTGGGCCCGGATCTTTTGACTGGGGGAATGTGTGACATTGATCCACATTCGGTCCATCACTTGTTGTTTTTGCCTCTATATACGAGGACATGTGAAATTTGGTGTGATAAATATCAGATTTCGCATGTTATTCTAGGGTACCTGGGGGAAAATGTCAGAATTCGTTCCATTTATCACACTGAATACATATTTATTCCTAGTGTGTGGGTTTTAATTGAATGTGATAAATAGCACCCAATAACAAAGGTGTACACATTATTTGCCATCTTTTTTCACTGAACCGTCTTTCCACAGTAAGTACCAGTGGTTATACCCCTCCATCTCCTTTAAAGTTTCCATTTTTCAAAGGCTCATGGGGCCTCATTTATGGGGATTTGGCATAGGGCAGCGCATCAGGCCACCTTGCTGTGCACCTTACGTCAAAGTGAAAGGACAGTATTGCACAGAGTAATGCAATGCAGTGCTTCCCGGCCTCTCTCCATATTTATTAGGCCATTCAAAGTCTTGCAAAATTGCGTAGCATGACCTCAAATATGATTTTGTAGTGTGCGCCACCCGAGAAAAAGTGATGCAATGGTGGAGCAAGGGGGTTTATTAAAGTCCCCCTGGATGCGTTGAGTATACCAAAACACCGGTTATTCGGGCCTTTGGGACGTGAACTTGGTTCTTCGTCATCTCTTATCTTGGCATGATAATGAGTTTCTTTCCCGCAAGGAGATTTCAGCTAAACTCGCAATTCTCCTTTGCCTTATTTCTTGTAAGAGAGCTTTTGACGTCAGAGCTGTGTACATTTCTGCCCGAGTTTTACACCGGAGGGTGTTACCTTTACTATTTCCAGGAGGACTAAATGTAGTACGAGGTCAGAATCCTATCCTGCTTTTCCGGATTCTCCTAAGTTGTGTGTGGTTAGATGCCTTAAATCTTATGAGAACATGACTTTGGAGGTTCGACCTCCTGGCGAACGACAACTCCTCATTGCCATCAAGAAACCTTTTCAAGCGGTTTCCTCTCCCACCATTGCTCGATGGGTTAAATGGATCATGTCTGAATCTGGTATTGATGTCAGAAACTTTGGAGCTCACTCCACTAGAGGGGCTATGACTTCCAAAGCTTTCCAGGTAGGTGGCAGATTGGAAGACATTATGAATGCAGCTGATTGGTCTTCGGAATCAACTTTTAAAAGGTTTTATTTCAAGCCCATTCATGAGGCTGCTGCGCTTGTGGTAAGTAAGCTTTAAACTTGCATAATCCTCGCCTCTGCTTCCTGACATAGAATGAGAAATTTCCTAGTTATCACAAAGGAGAAAGGACATGCATAATCCTCGCCTCCGCGTCCTGAATAGAATTGAAATTTTCCTTTGTGATAACTAGGAAATTTCTCATTCTTCTTACCACCAAAGAACATGGATTGATAACACAAGTGTCTTTGCATAAAACTCAGAGATATGCTGTCTCTTGGTAAATGTCTTGTGAATTAATGAGTTTGTAAGTTCTTGGTTTACTCCTTTAAAAAAATAAGTTCTTTATTCTAAAGTTCTCAAGCAAAACGTTTGCTGTCTAGTAACGTTATTAGGTAACAATAACTCACCGATGTGATCTGCGGTAAAATGGAATCACTTATCTCTTTTGTAAATCTTTTTTTTCAAGCTCGAAGAAACTCGGTGATCCAGAACCGGAAGATTCCTCCTTCAGTGCGGAAATTGGAGCGCCAGCCCCGAAGCTACTGTGAAGCTTGGAGGAGCAGCGGAAGTCTGGAGTCAGGTAGAATCTCAAGGATGCAGGAAATCCGAAGACGAGACATTGAGGAGATCAGGTAAGGCTTGAAATGACAAGACCAAGTGCTAATTAACAAGCGCAAGTGGTTTAAATAGGTTTCCTCCACTTGTGTATGCCATGGGAGTCTCTTTGTTAATTTACACATGTCAAGTGATTGCCAGTGAAAACGTAAGTGTTCACACTTGTAGTTCTGCAAGTGTTTCTCATTATGGCAGTTGAAACGTGCTAATATTCCTGCTTGTGTGTTTAGATATGATAAGATAAGATAATTTTATTGCACAGTTAATAAAAACTCACAATGTAAGATGCACAGCTTTAAAAGAAGTATGTATCAAGGATAAAAAAATTAATTGGTGGAAATTAAAATTATGTAAAGATCATTTACATTTTTAATATTGTTCGTTAGAGCTGTGGACCCAAGGTTTATGCTCAGAGGCACTGTCTGTCTCTTACTCAGTTTCCTCCTTTTGTGTCTGCTTAATTCTCTCTGCGACGACATCAAAGAATTTTGTAAATCGTCAGTTCAATTGGGTCTCCTGCGGGTTAAAACATAGTTTAACTACCTGCTTGCAAGTTCTAATGCCCTTCTGGTTCCATATTACGCGAAGTAAGGATCTCCTTTTGTCCATTAAGGTCGGGCAGATACATTTTATATGGATTAGATCTTCTGGTCCTGCACTTCAGAGTCGGCAGGTTTTATCGTCCTGATTCCTTTTCCATGGGGCTAAATGAGGGCAAATTGGTACTATACCGAGTCGCAGCTTTAGATACGACAGTTTGAAAGCGTGCTAAAAACGTGTTTATTAAAAAGACCTATAGTTCATACTGATTTATGAATCTTTACAGTGTGACATCTTTAACCAATATTAACATGGACACCTGCCCTAAGATGATAAGAGGCAAGGAAGAGTTTCAGGGAAATAATGCTTCCATTAAATAACAAGAAAAAACTATGCGTAGGAGAGTTCCAGTTCTACAAAAAGGATATCATGGCTGGGTAGAGGGCATAGCATGAGTGGGATTATTGATGATCGTGACATTTCTACCCCGCAAAGGACACCCAATAGTTCTTGGTTTAGTGGGGTGTAGTACGTGGAAACGCTTACACAACTTTGGGGCATTAACGTTGGATGCCGGTTCCCCAAATCTTTCAGCAGCATGATAGTCTTTCCAATCATTCAAATAATATAATTTTGTTTTGATTTGTTTGGCATCTAGAATTTGATTTACTTCATATTCCAGATGATCATCTACAATAATCTGAGTACGTGGGTTATCTTTTCTGGTTCCTGGGTGTGTTGGGTTTGAGGAGGGATACATGGAAAACTGGATGAATAGCATAATCATCTGGCAACGATAATCAAACTGAAAACAGGATTTAAAATCTTTTGAATGGGAAAGGGACCAATGAAACGAGGTTGTAACTTTCTGGGTCCATCCAAGTGGATGTTTTGTTGGACAACCAGTCTTGGTCTTTGACATTATAAGGCGGTTCTGGGGACCTTCGCTTATCTGCCTCTGTTTTAGCAGTAAGTTTACTTTTGGCTAAGAAATGTCTGACTTTTTCCTGAAAGTTTTGTAATTGTTTGATTTTTTCAGATACTGCTGGCATTGCATCCTGATGAGACATACATTGTATTGGAATACATAGTGGGTGGTAACCAGTCATAAAGTAAAAAGGTGAACATTCAAAAGATGAATGTATACTATTATTGTATGCAAATGTTCTTAATGTTAAAATTTTGTCCCATTCAGCTGTTAACACCTTAACCGCGGTACGATTTACCGCGGTGTGCTGCAGATTTTAAAAACCCACTTTACCTGACGAGCTCAGCTCGTCATCAGCATATGAGCGCCGTAGCTGATGACGAGCTGTGCTCGTCATCAGCAGCGAAGGGGTTAAAGAAGCTAGAAAACACAGTAATGATTGTTCAATGTAGTGGTTAACCTTCTCTGTTTGACCGTTAGTTTGTGGATCGAATGCAGATGATGATGCTACCTCGATTCCCAATTGTTTACAGAGATTTTTCAAGAATTGGGGGCCCCTATCAGAAATAATCTTAAAAATATCACAAAATTCAATTGCAGTAGGCAATATTTGTAGAGGGATAAAATTACCCATTTTTGATAATAAATCAACAACAACATTAATACTTGTAAAGACATTTGATACTGGCATATCAGTGGTAGAATCACGGCTAATAGTGTGCGATGGGACTGGTGGAATTGGCAGTGGTTGTAAAAAACCAGCGGTGTTATGTCTTGAGATTTATTACGAGCACAAATGGGACATTTTTTAACATAGTCTTGGATGTCTCTTCTCATTGTATCACAGCAAATGCTTTGAGAACACAACTCTATTGTCTTTTGTATACCAGGATGACAGGACAGACTAGAGTCATAATGTCAAGTTATGATCTGTAATCTTTGTTTTTCAGATGTAATAAAGAGTCTTTCCTTATTAAAAAAAAGTCCATCAGAAAATGAGTTGTGTTTTTTCTGTAACCATGTGTCTTTGTCGATAGATTGGAATTCAATTTTTACTTCAGTTAAAAAATAATCAGATTGAATGGCCGCGACTATTCTACCGTCTGGAATAATATTTTGTGCAGATTTCTTCAGAACTTGTGATACTTGTTTGTGTAAACGAGAGAGGGTATCTGATAGTAATTGTTTTTGTCCAGGTCTAGATGTTATTAAGAAGTCAAATTCACTAAAGAAGTTTAACCATCACATCTGTCTTGGTGTCAAGGCTTTAATAGAAGTAATGAATTGTACGTTTTTGTGATTAGTATATTTTGTCACAGTATGTTTAGCCCCCAGCAAATGATGTCTCCACTCAGTAAATACGTCCTTAATTGCTAACAAATCAGGTTCAGCTATGTTATAATTCTGTTCAGCTGGTAGTAATGTTTGTGAACAGTAAGGCAATGGGTGAAGATATCCTGTTTTAGTGTCACGAAAACCTAAACAATGGTCTCTCAGGGTTATCATAAAAGGTATAGGAAAGACTTGAAGGTAGCAATGCTTGTTTCCTTGCTTTCACCGACACGGGTTAGGAATCTTGTAGAAACGCTCACTTGTTTGGATCAATGCTTGTTGTTTTCTCCAAGAGATATGAATATTCATTAGCGCTCACGTTGGACAGGTGCGCTCAACCGGCGCTGCCGCACACGTGAATCACAGCCTATAAAAGGCTCACCGGCTCTCTGGAAGACGCTTCGCTTCGCAGCTTACGCGTCGCTTCGAGAGTCTCCAGGGTTCCGATTCCAGCACCCCGGCCCCGCCCTTGGTCCTGACACGGCAGCTTCACCTACCGGATTCAGTAGGAGAGCAGCTTTCAAGGAACTTCTCTTCGGTTTCCAGCTATCGGCAGAGACGAGTTTCCGGACTTCAGCTTTCTGCATCGGAGCATCTTGGCAGTCGGACTTCCTGTTTCCTCCCCGGCTTCAGAAGTAGAATTTCCGGTTCATTGAAGGAGATCAGTAAGACTTTTCTGTCGTTGTTGGTATAGAAACAAGCCTTGGCAATACCAAATCGAACTTTGTTAAACTTGGTGTTCAGTTGACTTAAAAGGAAACAAACCTTGGCAATTCCAAACCGAACCTTGTTAGAGTTTGTAGAAGGACCTTGGTCAAGTCAGATTTGTGAATGTAACCTAAATTCCAAAATTAATCTGTTGTAGTGATTTTAAACTGCAAAAGTTCGTGATTAAGAAGTAGTTTCTTTGGGGCTTGTTTTCTTTCTTGTTCTCTTATTTTCACAGAACTCCATTATAAAGCCTCACATAAATAAGTGCAAGGTAAGAATAGAACGCTGCATGCAAAGAGTTCTTTCAGTTCTTACTAACCAGTTACTCGAACAAGTTCACTGTCATACTCGAATATTTCATGTTTTAGAATACAAAAACTGACTTGATATATTTATTTTCAAAGGAGGTTAAAAGACTTCAACGAAGTTTAAAGTACACAATAGATCTTGCACATGAAGTACAGGAATGGGCTTTTGAGACAGTTGGTATGTATCTATGTATGCATTAATCTAGTATTGTTATTGGGACATTAGGAGGGATGTTCATTAATGATTGATCTTAAAACGCAGTTAACTATCAGAGTCAACGTCATTGAAGAACAAAAGTCAAGAGTGCTTCAAAGGGAGAGACAGTCATCTCAAGAAGAGATCCTGTGTTTGTTTCTCTCTCTCACTTTCCGTCCCCCATTCCACTTCCCTTTTCCGTCCCCCACTTCCCTGTCCCTTTGGGGGTGAGCACTTGTGACTAGTGTTAAATTCCTGGTCACATTTGTTGGTTCCTAGAGGTGTTGGGATTAGTCATCTCCAAGACGGAAAGAACCTGGGCTCTTGAAGTGGCACGCCTGACATTTAGAGTCTTTTTGCATTAAAACCTCTCCCACAGCGGTTTGAGAAGCATTTGTCACAACAATGAATGGCTGGTCAGACTGGGACTGAAGTAAAGGCTTTCTTTAATTCTAAAAAATCCTTTTTTTAACAATTGCGTGATTGGTGTCACAATTCTGAAGAATTGTGCTATAAAGCGTCGGTAGAAATTTGCAAATCCCAATACAAAACACGCTAGTTTAAGCAGTATTCTGCTCCAAGGTTGTGAAGTGGCAAGGGGTTGACCAGCTTTTCTGGGCAGAGCCTGCTCTGGACCTGTAGTGCCTCCTTCGCAGAACCGGTCAACCCCTTGCCACTTCACAACCTTGGAGCAGAATACTGCTTAAACTAGCGTGTTTTGAAAAGGGAATCCCCCTCTCACACATAGAAAAACACTTTAGGGAGTGTATATACATAGTCTGGATTACACACCCACTAGTTTAATCACACACACCTATTTTAATTTCGTCCTGAAGAAAGCCAGCATATTCATAAGGCACTGCTGAAACATGTTGACCCACCAAAGGATGTGGGAGGTCATAGCTCGCCTCTAACATCCAACAACCTTATTTATAACCGCTGACGGTGGCCCAGGTATTAAAGTTTAATTCACCTACGGGTACTGGGACCCCCGCCAAGTCGTTTTAAATTCACATTCATAACACTTTTCACCGCACACTCAGCGACATACCTGCTCCGCTGTAATCAGGCGTCGAAGCACACCCGGGACACACTAGGTGTCACTGGGTGGGCCCGATGATGAAGCATGCCACCAACTAGGTTGGTGGGTGAGGGCTTCATGAGCACACTCACCAGGTGCTCCAACCCCCTGACGAAACATACTTGAGTCCTTAAACTTTTGTTAACCTCTTAGAAATCTCTTGCCATAGATATTTGTGAAAAATCTTTGCTGGGGTAAATGGAATCTTAAAACATACTTCTAATGGTCAGGCTGGTTCCGGAAGGTTATGTGATACATCATATAATTGCCACCAAGTCTAAGTAAAGTAGAAAATGTGGTGGCCTTATTTTAATGTGTTAATTTCAGAAGAATTCTGTAGAAATAAAAACATGCCTCTCTCTCACAGAGTCAGGCTCGACAAATTACCTCTTCAGAGCTCCAGTTTTGATGGAATTAAAGAATGAGCTACTATGGAGCAGATTGTAATGCACACCTCTTCGGCTTTGGTCAGATCTGACTTTACTTTAGAAAAAGCGAAAAGAGCCACTTCTGTCTCAGGATCAATCTTCTTTTTAATAACCTAGCTTATGTCTGAGAAGATCTTGCCCCAAAAACCTTCAAGCTTTGGACATGTAAAAAATATTTGGAGCCAGTCCTCCTCACCGTGAGACTGGCATCAAAAACATTTATTGTCAACTTCCACATGACACTTATTTAACGTTTTTGCAGTGTAATAGGCCAGCCACCAAGACAAAAAGGCCATTCTTTTAAAGTTGGCTGCTCTCAGGGCCTTAGTTCCTACCTCGGCTATAGACTGCCATTCCTGATGAGAGATGGTGCAAATAGTTTCCCGAGTTATTTTTCCCAGGAATTCCTCAACCCGGGGAGTGCCTTGCGTTTTATCAACAAAGAATACCAATTTCCTACCCCCTTTGATTTTGCCTCATATAGGTAATTGACTAAATTAATTGGCACACCACTTGCCAGTAGATTGTATTTTTTTTATAAAATTCACGATCTTCAAGTACTCCAGAAACCCTGGTTTATGTTGATTAACAAATTTACTTAGAACCTCATGCCAAGAGATCACTGTCTTAGAGAATAGGAAATGGCACAGGTCCTCGAAGCCACTATCCTTCCATCTCTTAAGCCGACTGGAGTAAATTTGCACACCTAAAACCCTAGATTCCTGTAACTTCAGAAAAGTCCACTTGTTTAAAAAAATATTGCAATCTATCAGAATAATCACACATTGTCTTATAGTGGGACTTTTTAGGTAATTTGGCTGTTTTTAAGAAGATTGGAATTTGTGTGCCGGATTCACAAATCATTCTTTCCAAAAAATAAATATTTATCTGACCAATAGGTTCCAGTCGATGTCCTGTAAGGTCTAATATAGCTGCCTCATAATAAGTTTGAATATTTGGTAAGGCTAAACCCCCTTGATTTATTTCCAGCCATAGTATTGGCAGTTTAATCCTAGAGGCCTTATTCCACACAAATTCCCTAAACATTGAGTCAATTTCTTTAAAATATTTGGAATTGATTTTAAAAGGTACATTTATAAAAATAAATATTAATAAGAGAAGAATGGACATTTTTTGGAGTGCTACATGGCCAATCAAAGTCATAGGTAGAAGGGTCCACTTATCCAGAAGGGTTTTAATTTTATTTCTCATGGCTAGGTAATTCAGATAAAATAGTTGTTCTACTTGGTTGGAAAGGTTGATACCCATATCTAATCGGTTCTTCTTTCAGTGCCTGGATTTTTAAATTTAGGGGTAAGAAATAATACATTCAGTATTAAAATCTCCACTTTATTTTGGTTTATTTTGTAGCCTCCTATTTGTTCAAATTTGTTAAATTCTAGAAGAACTTCTTCCAAATTCTGTTCATCCGGGCATTAGTACATAATTATATCGTCCGCAAAAGTTTCAACTTGGCCATCCCTTCAATAGGAGCTCTAATCTAGTGATTTCCACAGATTCTTACAGCCAAAGGTTTGATGAAAAAAGTTAAGAGCATAGGCGACATCGGGCAACCTTGTCCACGTTTTATTTCCATTACCCCTATTGAGTTACCGTTTACTATAACCCCGGCTTGCGCACATTGATAGATGTTTCTCAACATATTTAAAATTTGGACCGGGATGCCAAATTTTCCTAGACCAAAAAAAAGTGCTTCCCAGTTGACCAAGTTGAACACTTTTTCGCGTCAACCATAGTAATAAAGGTGGGTATGTTATTATTAGTTACGTAGTTAAGGGCCTGAATTGAAAATCCGGTATTAGGAGACATCGATCTTCTTGCAATGAACCCAGTCTGATCACAATGAATTAGTACTCAATACAGAACACCCTGGGTCTACACAGGAGAGTGAGAGAGAAGTGAGTCAGCCAAACGAAGCAAAAACTAGGGTACCAGTGTTTCGAGTGGGAGCGAGATATCCTTCTACCGAGACTCATCAATCACCCAATGTGATGTCTCATCATCTGGGTTTAGGTACCATCCTATCAAGGAAAACTAATCTAGAAAATTGATCGGAAAAAACCTTGACTAATAGGAAGACTACGGGATGACTGGTCACCCTACATAGTACTTGCTCACATCCAGAGACTCACTTGAGAAGGTGAGAGGATCAGAAGGGTATAGGTAAAGGGTGTGATAAGTGCAGCGCAAAATAAAGTGAAAGAGGTGGTGTTCTAAAAATGACTAAGGAGTACTTATAACAACTTTATTCATCAAGTCCCCTTGCCATTGTTAAAAAGCAGGATTCTGACGCTCGATATTTTCAAGACGTCAAACAGGGTGAAAGGTCGACATGTTTCTGCCCTCGCTAAGATCTAACTGTATCGGGGCATTCTTTAGGACCAAGCTATAAACAAATACAGCTGCTGCTAAAAAAATTAAAAAAATTATAGTGCAAAATTATAAAGTACATATACTCCACCGGTAATGTCCAACTTGAGTGATTTATGGATACATTAACCGGAACCTGCAATAGACAAACATCATGTGTATATCAAACAATGTTCCTTAACTGCACTCACTCTCAATCACACTATACTAGCGTCGAAGAACGCTAATGCATTTCCAGTTATGTGGTGATACTCAAAAATGGTTTATCACTTACCCATAACAATTGGGTGTCGCCCTCACCTCTACCTGGCACATTACTCAGGGAAGGGGGCCCGCTCTAAAATAAGGACAAGAAAACAGTCAGTGATGTACCTACACCACGACTATAAACGTCTTATGTTTACTACACTCGCCCCTGGCTAGGGCCAATAGTTAGCACAGCGCCTCACGTCTAATCCTCAAGGGGTACCCATCATTAAAATGAATGGAACCTCCACTTGTCATCGGATGTCCCGTGGTCTCCTCTCCATGGTAAAGCACATTCCCCCACGTCACCCCTCTTAATATCTCATAACCCCTCTCTGTCTAAGGTATCTTGCTGTTAGGTAAGAGCAAGTTAGCGCAGTTTTGAAACAGAGAAAATTTTCATGGAGAATTCTGAGTGGATTTACAATTGAGCATCGTATTACCCGCTAATATTCTTGGCGCGCGCCTGCTCGATCAATGAGTCTAAGCATCTCTTGCGGTAAAGACTCACCTATCCGTCGGTACCCTGGGCCGTCAGGAGTAATGACCGGAGGTTCCGACATTCCTTTCTACAGTGTTTTTATGTTGGTTGGCGGGCTTTCCCGCGTCGCTGGGTCCTGATTGCACAGAGCGTCCGCGGCTATGCCTGCAGTACTCCCGTCATCACTGCGCATGCGCGTGGCGACATGCACTACAATGGAGCTGCTCCGCCGACGCCGCGCATGCGCGAGGCGACATACACTGCACCGGACATGCTCAGTAGGAGGAAACAAAACTGCCTATCGTTGAGCATATCCGATTCACAGCCAGTGTTCTCTTTATGTCTTAGGACGCGGACATATGTTTAAAAGTACCTATTTATATCAGCGTCATCTCGCTACAAGAGTGTGGGCAGGCTCAGAGAGGGAGGGACAGAGATTCCCTTCCTCAATCAGAGCAAGCCCAGACCCGAGCCAAACATTAAAACAACACTCACTTCTCTATTGATGGAGCATTATTATTGTGTGGGTATGTTTCTAAAGTGTACATATTGGTTCGCTTGCTACTGGGGAATATTTCTTTATCTTATACCTGTATGTAGTGGTTTGCCTGGTATTAACATGCATTCTGTAAGTTATGGAAACACTGTTTGTACCATACACCGAATACTCCGGAATTAAATGGCAAGTCATGGGTGTTGGAAACGTGTCAAGTATTTAACGGAGATCTGGCACTCGTTGAACTGGCAGCCTACCGATCGTGCAATGGGTGCTATACGTCTCTCTGTTGTTAAAGGCGCTATGCCTTTGGGTAACTGCAAAGACTAGCAATCCCTATCAGGAAGCCCAGTATTGTATCACTCCTGTTTGAAAGGAGTATACTTCTCAACATAGGGACATACATATGGTTTCGTCACCTCCCCTTCTATTAACATTACATTGTTGTACCCAGGGGGTTACCATATGTGCATACCACCCCAGTTCATATTATTCGAATACCATGTAGATGTGTACAGGTACTGTATTTGTTATTCTCATGTATAATGGTGTTGTTCAATGTAGTGGCAGCCACGGAATCTCTTCGTTGAGCCCATCCACATCTGTATGTAATCGGAACACCCAGCGCTGTTCACGCTGTAAGAGAAATTTCTGAATATCCGTGATGTGAGTAGGAATAAACGGTTTCTCTAAAATCACCCAGTGTAGTTCTGTATCAAAGTGTCCTGCCTCTATGTAGTGATTGGTAAGTTTGGTGGCACTTTTTTTACACCGAATAGTACTGCGGTGTTCGGAAATTCTCACCTTGATCTTTCTAGATGTCATCCCTACATACCTCTTCTTACAGGGACATGTGATGAGGTAGATGACCCTCTCAGTGTTACAATTTGTATGTTTGTTTAGGGTCCAGGGCCTGACAGTCCCTATGTCTACCTCAGTAGTATGACTGGTCAGTGGGCAAACTGAGCAGTTGCCACAAGGAAAGGGACCCATCACAGGTCGTGAGCCCCATATTCCCGGTTCTGTGGGGTCAGGTTTATGTTCGCGCGGTCTGGTATGTACCAACCGGTCTTTGACATTCATACTTCTCTTGAATGCAAACAGCGGAGGGGGTAATGTCTTCCCTCCGATTTCCAAAATCTTCCAATGTTTAAGAATACTCTTCTTCACGGCATTTGAATGTCCTGAGGAGGTAGTTACGCACGTCATCCTTTGTGTACCCGTCTCATCATTTGGTGTTAATCTGGGCTCCAGTAGCGCATCTCTATTATTATTGGACGCTCTTTTCAATGAGGCTTTGATTGTCTTCTTCGGGTACTGCCATTCCAGCAATTGTCCAGAGAGTGCTGCTGCATGCTCCTTGTATTTCGCACTGTTGGAACAGTTCCGCCTGACTCTCAAAAACTGTCCAAAGGGCAGATTTTCACGAAATGCCTGGGGGTGATAACTCTGAAAATGTAATAGTGAGTTCCTCGCCATTGGCTTCCTATACAGTTCAGTGCTCAAATACCCATTCTGAGGGTAGATGTTGACATCCAGGATGGGTATCTGAGCACTGAACTGTATAGGAAGCCAATGGCGAAGAACTCACTATTACATTTAAAATGCTGTGAAGAAGAGTATTCCTAAACATTGGAAGATTTTGGAAATCGGAGGGAAGACATTACCTCCTCCGCTGTTTGCATTCAAGAGAAGTATGAATGTCAAAGAGCGGTTGGTACATACCAGACCGCGCGAACATAAACCTGACCCCACAGAACCGGGAATATGGGGCTCACGACCTGTGATGGGTCACTTTCCATGTGGCAACTGCTCAGTTTGCCCACTGACCAGTCATACTACTGAGGTAGACATAGGGACTGTAAGGCCCTGGACCCTAAAGAAACATACAAATTGTAACACTGAGAGGGTCATCTACCTCATCACATGTCCCTGCAAGAAGAGGTATGTAGGGATGACATCTAGAAAGATCAAGATGAGAATTTCCGAACACCGCAGTACTATTCGGTGTAAAAAAAGTGCCACCAAACTTACCAATCACTACATAGAGGCAAGGCACTCTGATACAGAACTACACTGGGTGATTTTAGAGAAACCGTTTATTCCTACTAACATCACGGATATTCAGAAATTTCTCTTACAGCGTGAACAGCGCTGGGTGTTCCGATTACATACAGATGTGGATGGGCTCAGCGAAGAGATTCGGTGGCTGGCACTACATTGAACAACACCATTATACATGAGAATAACAAATACAGTACCTGTACACATCTACATGGTATTCCCATAATATGAACTGGGGTGGTATTCACATATGGTAACCCCCTGGGTACAACAATGTAATGTTAATAGAAGGGGAGGTGACAAAACCATATGTATGTCCCTATGTTGAGAAGTATACTCCTTCCAAACAGGAATGATACAATACTGGGCTTCCTGATAGGGATCGCTAGTCTTTGCAGTTACCCAAAGGCATAGCGCCTTTAACAACAGAGAGACGTATAGCACCCATTGCACGATCGGTAGGCTGCCAGTTCAACGAGTGCCAGATCTCCGTTAGATACCTGACACTTTTCCAACACCCATGACTTGACATTTAATTCCGGAGTATTCGGTGTATGGTACAAACGGTGTTTCCATAACTTACAGAATGCATGTTAATACCAGGCAAACCACTACATACAGGTATAAGATAAAGAAATATTCCCCATTAGCAAGCGAACCAATATGTACACTTTAGAAACATACCCACACAATAATAATGACTCCATCAATAGAGAAGTGAGTGTTGTTTTAATGTTTGGCTCGGGTCTGGGCTTGCTCTGATTGAGGAAGGGAATCTCTGTCCCTCCCTCTCTGAGCCTGCCCACACTCTTGTAGCGAGATGACACTGATATAAATAGGAACTTTTAAACATATGTCCGCGTCCTAAGACATGAAGAGAACACTGGCTGTGAATCGGACATGCTCAACGATAGGCAGTTTTGTTTCCTCCTACTGAGCATGTCCGGTGCAGTGTATGTTGCCTCGCGCATGCGCGGCGTCGGCGGAGCAGCTCCATTGTAGTGCATGTCGCCACGCGCATGCGCAGTGACGACGGGAGTACTGCAGGCATAGCCGCGGACGCTCTGTGCAATCAGGACCCAGCGACGCGGGAAAGCCCGCCAACCAACATAAAAACACTGTAGAAAGGAACATCGGTACCTCCGGTCATTACTCCTGACGGCCCAGGGTACCGACGGATAGGTGAGGGTGACACCCAATTGTTATGGGTAAGTGATAAACCATTTTTGAGTATCACCACATAACTGGAAATGCATAAGCGTTCTTCGACGCTAGTATAGTGTGATTGAGAGTGAGTGCAGTTAAGGAACATTGTTTGATATACACATGATGTTTGTCTATTACAGGTTCCGGTTAATGTATCCATAAATCACTCAAGTTGGACATTACCGGTGGAGTATATGTACTTTATAATTTTGCACTATTATACTTTTCACTTTTGTAGCAGCAGCTGTATTTGTTTATAGCTTGGCACTGAAGAATGCCCCGATACAGTTAGATCTTAGCGAGGGCAGAAAGATGTTGACCTTTCACCCTGTTTGACGTCTTGAAAATATTGAGCGTCAGCATCCTGCTTTTTAACAATGGCAAGGGGACTTGATGAATAAAGTTGTTATAAGTACTCCTTAGTCATTTTTAGAACACCACCTCTTTCACTTTATTTTGCGCTGCAATTATCACACCCTTTACCTATACCCTTCTGATCCTCTCACCTTCTCAAGTGAGTCTCTGGATGTGAGCAAGTACTATGAAAGGTGACCAGTCATCCCGTAGTCTTCCTATTAGTCAAGGTTTTTTCCGATCAATTTTCTAGATCGGTTCTCCTTGATAGGATGGTACCTAAACCCAGATGATGAGACATCACATTGGGTGATTGATGGGTCTTGGTAGAAGGATATCTCGCTCCCACTTGGAACACTGGTACCCTAGTTTTTGCTTTGTTTGGCTGACTCACTTCTCTCTCACTCTCCTGTGTAGACCCAGGGTGTTCTGTATTGAGTATATATGTGAATAGGGGATATTCACCCTGCAGGTCTGTAAAATTATCCCTTAGACCCCCCAGTAGATATTTGTTGTGATAGCACAATGAATTAGTGCCTGAGCAATGGGGGTAAAACGTTGTGCCCAGACTTTCATTAATTTTGTAAAATCGGCATTAAGAAGACTAATTGGCCTGTATGAATTAACATCCTTACAGTTTTTCCCCTTTTTCAACCAAACTAACCAGTATTGACTCCTTGAAACTTGGAGGGACACAGCCTCCCTGTTTCATATTGTTAAACAGTTTCACCAAGACGGAGGTCAACTCCTTAAAAAAGGTTTAATAAAATTGAATTGGGAGCCCGGCAGCTACGCAGGCTTTAGCCCCTGTAATGGACGTTACCACATATATAATTTCTTTTTTAGAAATATCCAGCTTGAGCTGTTCCGCCATTGGCCCTACAAGAATAGGAAGATCAACCTCCTCGAAGTAATTATTAATCTGATCCGCTCCTGCTTCATATCTGGTAGTATATAACTGCGAGTAATGCTCTAAAAAAACTTGAGCTATGTCTTCTTTGTCAGTTAAAGAGGTTCTTGTCTTGGGTCAATGATTTCAGAGATCATGGCTGCTTCCTGTTTAGTTTTGCTGAACCTTTGACTCTCTTCATATACTCGCTGTTGATATGTTCTGGAGCTGGCAATCTCTTCTATTATAAAAATCTCCTTTAGTTCAGACTTCGCCCTATCTAAACGAACTCTGTAAATGCCATTTGTAAAGCGCACATCTACCTCCAACGGAGGTGTCCCAGCGCTGTCCGTATACCACTTAGGAACCCTTCCTGGTTTTTCCCTGTGGAATGTCCACTCCTGGGCACCCCCAAGGTGAAGCCAGGCATCCCAGCTCTGTTGGGGCCATTGTGGAGATTAAGCAAGCTATTGCCCAGAGTTGCAGAGTGGGACCCATGATTAGAATAGGCACGGAGGCGAGAATTATCAGCTCCAAGGAAATTGAGCCCAAGACCCGCCGAGGTGGGTATTGAACCCTGGTCCCAGACCAGACCTCTGCATCAGGGTCTGCCACTCTAACCATTTGAGCCACACTTCTCCAAACTCTGGTGTCCCCATCCCAGCCGGCTGGGTATTTCTTAGTTTTGTTGCATTTTTTTACTGGCTGCCGAAGTTTAAAGATTGTCTCTCTCCTATGTTTAGCTTGAGCAACTGAATGTGCAATCATTTGCCCAAGCAGGGCTGCCTTAAACCCACCTCAAACTGAAAAGATTTATGCCGTATTCTTATTTATCTTGAAGAATTTGTCAATACACTCCTTTGTGTCGGTCACCCATTGAGGGTCCTGCAGGAGGAGACAATCCATCTGCCACGTGAGTCTTGGCCTCCTGCATTCCTCAATTTCCACTTCAAGTTTAATAAGGGGCTTGACAAATTACATACGCATAATAACAAACCTAAAATCATAGTAACAATCATGGAAAACAACCAAAAGGTTACTCATATAAATATAACTTTGATAGATTCTGAGGGTCCTGTGGGACATATGTAAATAATTCAAACTCAGAATCTAAACTGCACCAAATATACGTGAAAAACCTTTGGGAACACGTATGTGTACATGATCTTTGATTTTAGCTTTAAAGATGAAATGTGTGTTAAAATCTAGTTTGCAGCATCAACATTATCGGCGCCATCTTGTCCCTTTTTAGGCCCATTCGTGCGCGTGAGCGACGGGCATTTTGAATGCCATGGCCCCTCTGCCCACTGCCGCTAGCCAGCGCGTCTCTCTCTCTCTCTCCTGACCTCGCAAGCATCCCCCGTGCGCTGACAGCCCCCGCTCTCACATGCTTGGGCCATAAAACCCTCTTCAGCGCAACCCTGCCTCAGAACCCCATCCTGTTCACAGCTCAACACCTCCCTCCATCCCTTTCATGATCCCGTATCCCTTTGATGAAACCCCCTTTCCTCTGTGCCCGATTGTCCTGCTCGTTCCCAGGCCACCACCTGGCCCTGCGGATGCTGTTTATTGCCCCCATAGAGTAGGAAGCTCCCCCCACCAAAGGATCCACAACTGATCAAAGCCCCCACCCCATGAGATCCGATCAACCACATGCATTCCGGGAATCGGCGGAACGCCCAGCTGCGTGACAATCATCACCTGTTGTGACCGGGGTGGGGACTTCTACTGTAAATGTGTGTGGGAACGGGCTTGAAGCGGGGATTCCGGGGATGCCTTTCCGTACATCAAAGTGTTGACAAAGATGTGTTTTATGCAATAAAGCAATAAACTTGTGTATAAGAGGCCAGGCCTCAGAGATGCGGTTAGAGCACCTCGAGAAGATACCCTGTTGTCTGAGTTGACGTGTTCTGCTCCGTCGGAATAAACTTCTGTTTCCTGCCTTCCAGTCTCCAGTTCCTGCCTCTTTGTTTGAAAGATTCGAGTGGTATGAGAGGCGGTTAGCGCCTGGCAATACTTAAAAAGGTCCTCGATCAACATCGGCCCTACCTT
This sequence comes from Lissotriton vulgaris, assembly GCF_964263255.1. Lineage (NCBI taxonomy): Eukaryota > Metazoa > Chordata > Amphibia > Caudata > Salamandridae > Lissotriton > Lissotriton vulgaris. Next base: position 21,188 of record NW_028242442.1, read on the forward strand.
TTTCCACATGTGTAATATGGGCGTACCTATATGTGTACATTTTGCTCGTCATGTGCTGATACTAGCACATAATAAAGTAAGTTTTGTTTAACATTTATGGAGTCAACCACTGTGTGTGACAATGCTTTTATTAGCATGTATACAATACACAGGACAAAAGGAAAAATGTAATTGTGTCACAACAATCATTTCCTTGTTATTGGGAATTTTTCGCACTTGCTGAAAGATCCGTCTTTTCACTTATGAATATATATTTTAACAGATACAAACAATTTCTCTCAGACCACAGCAATTCAGACATTTTTTTCTGCACATGGAGTGCAATGCTAAAACACTTTCATTGGTTACCATTGGAACCAAGTTAAAATTTTAAAGGACGCTGCATAACCTTAAAAGCCATTTGTTAAAGACGAACACCCCCATGCCTATCAATTTGTTGACTCTCTCCAGAGGATCACAAGACTGTTAATTGCTCTGAATAAACATTTTGGGCCTTCTTATGATGATGGTCAGAAAGCCTATGACCTGCAGTTGAAGGCTTTCTGGTCTATGTCATAAGTTTCCCTTTCAACTGCTGTATTACAATTTGGAAGAAAAAACAGTGGTCTTTCCGGCTGGCTTTGATGGGCTTAAGGAGCCAGCTAGCCAGTCGGAACGGGCACATAATCCCTTCAAGACAGCATTTCCCCCATCAGGATTATGACGTTGGTTTCCCACAGGCTTTCCATGTCAGGCTTTCCGACATAGAATTCAAGAGGAGAGCAGTGCATCAGATAAATTATTAGTTTATTTGAGGTAAATAAAAAGATCTTAGTATGAGTTAGAGGGATTTATTAAACAAAATCTTTAGTATATCATCTTTATTATGTCACAAGAAAGACTCATCAAATTTTAGATATTAGAATCTTATTTAAAACAATAAATTAATAATAAAATCCAATAAGCACATTCCATAAAGGATATAATTCCTATACTAGGAATATGGGATAAAGGAGTCAGTAAGAAACCATAAAGCGTTCCAGTTCAACAGAGAGTGAGAGGAAGCATAACGCTTCAACATTAAATCAGCTCAAAATATCATAAATATAAAGACAGAATTTACCATAAAGAGAGGTTCAAGAATGTCTATAGAGACTCAAAGTCAAATGGCGAGGGTCTGTGGCAAATGATCACACAGAAGTGGATTGTGGTAAGCAAGTCTAGGAACACACAATGATATAAACAACACATTTCATAATGGTTCAGCAACATTTGCATCTTAAATCTTCATTCAGCCAATCAGCGTTGTATGTGCTCCTGAGAACAGGTTCACTCCTCATCTTCTCACTAATAAAACAATGGTCCTTAGGGTGCAGTGTTAGGTTTGTAAATAAGTTGTAGCAGTTATAATTTAGTATGGGTCAAAATAAATTGCAGCAAACATTTACTGAAAAGGAAATTACAAGTTAGTTTAAAGGGTCAAGATCAATTTTAAATGCAAATCCACATGAATTAATTCTTCCTTTCCCCCATTAAAACTAATTTCTAATAAATTGCTAACAGTGACGTTTGATTAAGTAGAAACATTCTGCTGAAATATATGAAACGTTTTGTAACTTTTACTCATTATGAAAAGCCTTTCCATGATAATGTCAAGAGTTAAACATTTTAGTTATATCTACATTCTTTAGACATCCAGTTCTTGGTCAAGACATAACATTGTATGTGTTTTTATGCATTCTAAGTCAATCAACGTTTCTAGCAGTGTTACTTTAGCCATTGTAAGGCTTAGTTCTTGTTAATATAATGGCTTAGTGCAATTTATCACATTTTAAACATAATTTATTTTCGTTACAGCTTGCACATTAATGCTGCACATTTCTGATAACCTATATTATTTTGCGTTTTATTAAATCTCTCTCTAAGACCCAAATTAAGTCTTCATAATAAAAGTGGTTAATGCTTGTATTCAATCGACTTTAGAGAAACTAACCGAAGATTTGGTAAAGTATATCCCTTCTTGTGCCAAAAAGAATACTAATTAGGAATAATACAATCCTCTGAAAAATGAGATCTACTTACCTAACAGTGGTGCCACAATAGAAAGCATGATTGTGGGTATTAATGAGGATTAGGTATATACATGAGTGTAACACAAGCCACCACTGCCCTTGCGGCCCAGAGGGCCCCCAATCATTCATGGACGCCCAAACCTTCTTTGGGGCCCCATTCTGCCCAAGGCCATTGAATATTGGTGAGATATGGGAGACTCAGAGCTCCTCTTCACATTCTACAGGGGTCCTAGTAATTTTAACTTATGCCACTGGGTATGTACTTTGAGTGGTTCACAACTGTAGAAAAAGATTGAGTTTCAAAAGTAAATGTAAATACTCTTAAAGTATCCTAGACCAAGATGGAACCATTTGCCAAACAGAAAGCAACAAAGTGCATTACTTTCTCTCTTCCTATGTTCAATACAATTTCTCAGACATCAAAAATGGATGGAATGGTTGAGTTCTACTATAGTTATAGCCACTGGTAATCATTTGGGACTACTCTGCATTGCATCAAATTTAAAATAATATGTGCCATTTCAGACAAGCACCTCCCACATCCAATTTAGTCTGGGTCCCACCTCAACAGGAAAAGTCCAGCAGAGTTACTAGTTAGTGTCCCTCCGATTGTGAACAGAAGAAACATCAGGCTGATGCTCACTGTGACATATTTAGTTATTTCATTTTATTAAGTTTTGTATAGCACGGACATGACCCCGGAGGGTATCAGAGCACTTTACATGGGTATAGGTAGACAAAGGAGAGAGAAATCATGGAAACAGTTAGTCGATATACAACAGGGGCAAGCAGAGATTGGTCGGGCAAAGGAAGCAGGAGGGTGATAGTGTAACAGGAGGGAAATATACAAAAAGAGCCAACCAGATAAAAAGTAGAAATAAAAATCACTTAGAGGCAATAGGAGCCCAACAGCAAGCTAAGTTCAGCGCATAGTTCATTAGAGCAGTTTGTTCAAAAGTAGCTTTTTTACTTCCCTTTTGAAGGCAAGAGTAGAGGGAATTAGTCTTTTATCGACTGGGAGGGAGTTCCAGATTCTCAGGGCAATGCCAGAGAATGAGCGATTGTAAGATTTAAGCTTCTTAAATTTCTTTGGCTTGAGGAGCAGAGTGACGGTACTCCTTGCGGATCTGGAGCCACCCAAAAGTTCCAGTTTGTTTGTCAGGTAGATAGGGGGGTTGAAGTGTAATGCTCTATGGGTCATGCAAGCGATCTTAAGTTGGATCATAGCTTCAAAGGGAAGACAATTGAGCGATTTGAGCCTGTGTTAAGTCTAGTGGCAGCATTTAGCGATGCTCTGATGGATGCTAAACTGAGTTTAGGCAGACCTCAAATAGTCGCATTGCCGTATTTTAGTCTGGAAATGACAAGTGCTTGCACTGCAGATTTAAAGTCATCCTGGGGAAGGTAGGATTTGAGTTTCCTTCGTATGCAGAGTTGAAAGTTCGCTCCTTTGGTTGATGATCTGATGTGATCTTGCATGTTTAGGTTTTTGTCTAGCACAACTCCCAGTGATTTAGTGGAGTCAATGATGTGTGGAGAGCAGTTGAGGGCAGTGAGGTTACAGATAAATTTGAAGCCAGTAGGGGTTTGCTTAGTAGGTGAAATGAGGAGGAATTTAGTCTTGAGGGTGTTTAATTTGAGATGGTTGGAGATAAGCCAGTTTAGAGTTTTGAGAAGGGTTCCATTAAGAGATTTGATGTCATCAGGGGAGGAGATTTTCAAGTAGATTTGGGTGTCATCCGCATACATGTGATATTGGATGTTGGAGTCTTTAAGGATTACAGTCAGTTGTTCAAGGAAGAGGTTGAAGAGAGTGGGGGAGAGTGAGGAGCCTTGGGGAACACCCAGAGTGCAGGGACTCGGGTTGGAGAGAGGCTGGTTGGATTTGACCCCATGTGTTCGGTTGTTGAGGAAAGAGACAAACCATTTAAGGACCGTGCCAGAGAGCCCCATTCTGCGTTCCAAAAGGAAGAGTAATTTCTCATGTTTGACAGTGTCAAAGGCTGATGATATATTGAGTAGGATTAAAAGGCAGGTTTCATTTTGATGAAGTGAAGTGAGAGCATCGTCCACAATGTAAGTGATGGCCGTTTCAGTGCTGTGCCCAGGCGGAAACCCGATTGAAATTGGTCGAGAAGCTGGAGTTGCTAAACGTGTTTGCGTAGCTGTTTGTGAACGCATTTCTCCAGATGTTTCGCCAGGGTCGGTATTTTTGTGATTGGAAGGTAGCTGCTCAGGTCAGTAAGGTTGGCCAAGGGTTTTTTTAGAATCTGGAGCACTAGGCCTACAAGAGGACAGGGGAGGGAAGGTTGATTGAGATCCTGTTGGAAAGTGGCAGGCTTGCTGTCTGGTGTAGGAGTGATTTAGGCAAGGGCTAGTGGGAGAGGGTGTGGGGGAAGTATCGGAGAGGTGGTCTGTTGGAGGAAGAGCAAGAACACCATGACTATAGGTAACAGTCTGGTCAGGTTGTGGCATGACGGGTGAGTTAGGGGAGCCTGGTGTTTGAGGAGCTATGGTCAGAAGGGAGTAGATCGGAGAAGGAGAGGTCGTCCTCAGAATGTGGTCCGATAAAGAGGGATCAGGGACCTCCTGAGATACGGTAGGGGAAAGAACATACCTGGATTGAGTAGGGGGGTCGCTAGGGACCAGGGATGTTTTAAAGAGAGCAATCCTGTCATCAAAGATGTCAATGCTGTGATCGGTGGCCTGAATAAGAATAGTCCCATTGTTGTAGATGGATATAGTGGCATTAGCTCAAAAAGTGGGGCACTTTGTGACCTAAAGTCATAGGACCCAGACTGTATGAGTCATAATTTGCTTGTATACTGTTGAGACAAGACAATGCCTAAGATACCGGTGGCTGAGATCAGCTCAAGAATAATGTCCAGCTTTTGAAACACAAATGAATTGGAGGTAAAAAACAGCAAAGGTAAATTCCCACTTGGACTCCAGTTTTGTAATTTACAATGACTTCCACCAAAAATTTCTAGGCAAGGAAATTACCAAAAGAGTGTGGCCATAAAAACACAGCCTTAAAACTCTCCTTACGCTTCTCCTGAATTCACACTCCTATTTTGCTTAGGCATTCTCTAAAGTACTGCCACAAGGATCCAGGAGATCTTCCAAAGCTAAATCCACATTAAAACCTGCTGAACTATATGCACACAATCTGGCCTCAGAAATTGATTCGGTAATCAACCGTAGCAGGTTCTTCTGAGTACAGAACGAGGTTATAGAATAATCTCAATTTGAACTTGAGAACATAAAAAGCAAATGCTTTTAACTACGTTTAGAAATTAAATAATGTGAAAAACAATGAATAGTGAACATGCAACCCCCAGATATCTGAAGGCCCCTACCTTCCTGCAACTTATGACAATCCCTGCGTCAACCCATGCTTCCATTGTTGCAACAGCAATTTAAATCACACACTATAGGTATCTCATGCAATGCTCAAAGCTCTCACGCTAATATAGAGCATGAGGCTACCCCCCCTCTAACATTATGCCTCATGCATTAAGTCACAACAGGTCTCTTCGGGTGCTGTACCTCAACACGTGCTCTATGGTTAAACACCAGTTAGACATATTCACCCTGCTGGCCATTGAAAAACCAGACGTGTTATTACTCACTGAAACGTGGTCACCTCAGATTCCTACCCAGATATTCTGGCCGCCCTCCACAAAGATTACTACATTCTCAATGTAAACCAACCATCTAGTCGACCTGGGGTAGCAGCTATCATACAAAAAAGGTTTAAATTCATTGCCACAGCCTCCCTAGCCCCACCAGAGGTGGAAAACCTAGTCATCAATCTTGAAACCGATGCTGGCGCTCTCGCGCTTATACTTATTTACCGTCCTCCCATCCTATGCCCTTGTCCCCCATTTCCTTGAGCGAACAGTTGGCAAACTTGATGACCTCCCATGCTCGAATTGCACTCTTTGGGGACTTTAATTATTGGCTTGATGACGACCGAGCAGGACCCCACGCTACTGAATTATTCAAACTCTTATCCTGTCTCAATCTGGCCCAACAAATCACTACACCTACCCATACCAAGGATCATATCCTTGACCATATCTGGACATATAATCTAGCATTGTCTAGTCCAATTATCTCCCCCTGTATTTGGTCGGACCACCTCCAGATCGATGTCACCGTTACAGTCAAAGGTGGGGTCAAGCCTCCCACGCTGGCAGGTGGGTTGTCCCGCAAATGGAGCTCCTATGACCCCCAAAGCTTCTTAGACTCCCTGGCCAGCACTTGCCCCACCACCGGCACCAAATCCACTGTTGACTCGTTGAAGGAAGACATTGCTAATTGGCTACAGATAGCCAGTGACAGGTTTGCCCCCTCACTAAATTTGCACGGGCCAGGCACGGTAACGCACACAGATGGTTTTCTTATCCTTAAGGCACTGAAACTTAGGCTTTGCCAATTAGAATGGAATTGGAGACGTGACTACTCCAACTCCGATAGACTGCTTTTTGTTGCGACCCGCAAAGAATACAAAAGTGCGATTGTCATGGCCAAAGCCACACATGTCGCAGAAAGAATCCTCTCTGCCTGTAACAAATCTAAGGAAATCTTATCTTACTAATTATTATGAATGATTTCTCTTCTGATGACAAAAATCTTCCCTCCCAGGCTCCCACACAAGAGACATGCAACGCGCTGAACACTTTCTTTATTGAGAAAATTGTGGATTTTAAGAAAAAAATTCCCCCCTCCCCTTCAGTCAGTCTATCGTACTCCGCCTAATCCAATCCTCTATCTTTCATTCACTTCCCCGCTATCAGCACCAATATCCTCTCAGAACTCACATCCTGTGTTAAATCGGGGTCTCCCAGCGACTGTTGCCCCCCTTCCATTCTTAGGGACATCTTCCTCTCCCTACCACACAGTATCCTCCCCTTTCTGAACGCTTCTCTCAGCACAGTCACGGTCCCCAGCTCCCTCAAGGAGGCCTCACTGATCCCCCTACTGAAGAAACCTGGAGAAGACCTCGCTAACCTCTCCAACTACCGCCCCATTTCCCTTCTGCCTTATCTGGCTAAGCTTCTCGAGGCACTTGCAACCATGTGTTCTTCTAAATTCATAGAGAGCTCTGGTTTCCTCGAACCCAACCAAGCAGGCTTTAGGCCGGCACATTCTACCGAGACCGTCATTCTGACAGTGCTTGATGCTCTGAGGGAAAACGCTGATAAAGGGGCCCCGCAGGCAGTAGTGCTCCTGGACCTGTCAGCTGCGTTCGACACGGTGGACCACAACATCCTTCTACACTGTGTCAGACAGGCTGGCATCCAGGGCCCTGCCTTCGAGTGGATCAAGTTATTACTCACAGGCAGAGTACAATCGGTCCGCTTGGGCCCCTTCACTGCATCCAAGACATTTACTACATGCGGAGTCCCCCAGGGATCTTCACTCTCACCCTTACTATTTAACTTGTACCTCCGTCCACTCATCCACTCGCTAAAAAAGTGGAAGATCATGGTTTTCAACTATGCCGATGATCTGCAGATCATTTTCCCTCTAGATTCCCTCAATGCCGCAACTGAATTCCAAGCAGTGATGCTCCACATACAGCAGTGGATGAATCACAATCAACTCAAACTTAATCCGGGGAAAACGGAACTCACCCTGCCAGGAAACAGCGTGGCACACTTGGGCCCACAGTTCTGGCCAACTGAGCTCGGCCCCCCCGCACCTGCAGGCTCGGTGAAGAGCCTGGGGGTGATCATTGACTCCAATCTCTCCCTTAAAACTCACTTGGGGGCTGTGATCTCCTCCAGCATGTTCCAGCTGCGAAAAATCCGCAAGATCTCCCACTTGCTCTCGTATGCGGCACTGGTACAAGTAGTGATCTACCTGGTACTATCCCGGCTCGACTTTTCCAACTCCCTCTATCTAGGCTTACCCAAGTCACTGTTCCATCGCCTTCAAATTGTACGAAACCAGGCAGCAAGACTCATCCATAAAACTCCGAAATGGCAATCGGCGAGACCCCTGCTGCGTAAACTGCACTGGTCGCCAATTGAACAAAGGGCCGCTTTTAAGACAGGCTGTTTAATATTCAAAACTCTTCACTGTAACAGCCCGGACTTCCTAAAGGCCCTCATCGTAAAGCACTGCCCAGTTCGCAATCTTCGCTTGGCCTATCTACACTTACTGACCACCCCTACTATCAAACTCAAAAAGCTAGGAGGCCGCAGGTTCGCTTACCTAGCACCGAAGCTGTGGAATTCCCTCTCCCTGGCAATTAAGATCAGTAGCACCCTACTGAGTTTCAGAAAGACCTTAAAGACCTGGTTATTCTCTAAGTCTGGTTTGCCTGCTCTGCCGCACCTACTTCACATATTCTCAGCGCCAGGAAACTTATGGTGTCAGTGCGCTTTATAAGTTCAGATTAACATAACATAACACTATGGCCAGACTAAATGTGCTCTAAGTCACGACATATAGATCAACACTGAGGAATACAGAGTTCTGAAAACTGTCTCTAAATGCCCACATATCCTTGAATATGTCTTTCTCACAATTTAATGGGCTTGCGTCATAGAAAACAGTGAAAGTATCAGTAGAGCTTTACATTAATATCTGAGCTTTTAAGTTTCTTTTTTTGTTTAACTCACAAACATTCCCAGACGTTTTAGTGGAAAACTGCACCAGGTACAGCTTTTTAAGCATCCTACTGAGAATATATCTTTACCCTGTCTGGAAACTAGTTTCTATAGATTTTGGCACTGGGGAATTATAGCAAAACATGATCCCCCTGGGAAAAAGCTCTACCCTTTATACCCCCAGAAAATGTGAGCAATTCCAATCCTGGCAGGAAAGTTAGTCCAGGTAAGGCTGAAATAATTAATGCTTTACCATTTCAAGGTTGGCAAAGGGTAGTATTAGAATTTGTGAATGCTTGTAAGTGTTCATTTTGAGGGCGGTCGCAAACGTTAAGGACAAATGATGCCTTGTAACCCCAACATCCCAAACATCCTCTTGCATTGAATTAACTACCGTGGATTTCTCTGCACACGTGGTAGAGCAGTCCGCACGTCTAAATCACCTGCCAGGAATTTTTTTATGAATATCTATGAATTTCATTTACTAGGGTAAATGTAGTAATTGTAGTAAATGTAGTAATTTCAGCATAAAGATGCATGTAGGGTCGACTTTATTTTGTTAACAAAATCCATTTATCTATAGCTCTCCCTTCTTCAGTTACTAGACTGCCAATGGGGTTGTGTATCATGAATATTCTGTCTTGAATAAGTTTATCTTGTTCCTAGAAGTGAATGTGTGATTCACACATATGCCTAGATTAAAACACAACTAAACAAGCAAAGTATTTTTTTTGCAGTAATATTCAGATTTAAAAGACCAGAAAGACAAGACCATGGGGTATATTCACAAGAACATGTTATAACTACTGCAGGAGTAATGTAACGCAACTTTCAACATTGCAATCCATCGCAGAAAAATAACCCTGTGTCAATGTGGAATTCACAACACGGCGGTAGCATGCAATAGTCTGTCGAAACTGCAGACAATGTCCGTGATACAACAACCGCAATGAAGACAAAAACACAAACCACCATACCAAAAAACCTGCGAAGGGCCCAAGCGCGATTAGGAAACCAGCGATGAACAGTGCCAGGCCTGCAACACACACCTAGAAGGCGTGAAAAATCACCATAGAAGTAGAACACAAACTGACCAACACCGTAGCACTATGGAGGCTGCCTGAGCAGGTGCATAGGACGAAGGCAACCCCCCAAGGACCCCGGATGACCAGCCCGGGACCTCAGGGACTGGGAAGGGCAAGGACAAGAAGAATAGGAAGACGTAGTTCAGTCCTAAGGCAAACAGGATCATAGTCACGGAGGCGATGGGACACCATCAATGACTGTTCGTCCTCCAACATGTCATTGAGAACCAAAAATGGAATATGGCGGGACATTGTGGACAAGGTGAATGTCGTCAGGAGCACAAGAGGACAATGGATGAGGTCAAGAGGCAATAGAATGACATAAAGAGGCGGACAAGGAGAAACTCTCCGCCAACCAGAAGGGAGCAACACAGACTGGAGGTGGGGCCTAGCGCCACAGCTCGAGCTGAATGACATGGAGGAGCTGCCATCGACATTCATCAGTGTGGAGACTGTGGCCGGAGTCGGGGGATCGAACACTGCTCGACAGGACGCAACACAACCGCAACAGGGTGAGTGACCACCAGGTACTGAGGGGATGGGTGGAGATGGGCACAATGGCACACATGCACAATCAAGCGCAGCGCAGTGCACACCCACAATGACTCTAGGTCATCGCTCAGATCTACAGACTGTCACAATGTACAATGTCAGGCTGTCTGAATGTCAACATGTACCATGCGACTACATACATGTGTACACTTTGTAATACACCATCTCCCCTTCACATCGCAGGGGCACCATCAACAACTCCTGAAGAGCAGTCCCAGCCACTCTTCACTGATGATGAGGAGGACAACACCACCATTGACACTCAAGCCATCCAAGACATCATGGACCTCATCGTCGACTCACCTCCAGGATCAGGGCAGGCCAGCTGCATCAAGGAGAGCCCCTCTACTACCCAAAGCACCCAGCAGGAGGCACCCACAGCCCAGCAGCCCCCAAGACTCCCAGGAACAACACATGGCTTTCCAACGCTGTGTACCTGAGGGCTAGAGGTGTAGTATCGGGTTCCCAAGGCCTACATGCTCCGAAGATAACCCACTTACTCTGAAAGAACTGTTGGCACGGAAACTGAAAAGTACAAAGAACAAGTTTATTAAGACCCCATGGAGTGGTGGTACATTCCTACAGCACCCTTCGGCAATGCAAGAAGTATCACACCGAACGTTGGTGTGATCCCCTCTTTTATACAGTTTACAAGCAATAAAAAGATAGGCGGCACAAGGTTACAGAGATTATGTACATATATGGTCATTTTTGGAGCACAGCCAACTCATGGGAGTGATTACAACCCCGCTGGTCAGTTTGGCGGCACATTCCTAAGGGGTGACTGGTCAGTTGGAACTGCGCATGTGCGGGCTTGACCGTAGCAAAAAATAGCCTGTTGCTGGGCAGAGTCAAGTGGTCAGTTGCACGGACAACGGACTAAAGGGCATGCTGATCACGAGGCCGCTCATTCTCTAAAATGGCCGCCGCAATCTACAAAATGGCGTTTCCAAGTATAGTCAAGTTAAAGGGAAAAACGTGTAGAACAGCTAAGCGCTAACTCGGCCTTTGTCAAATTACGACAGACGACCCTTTTAGCGTTTAGCTGAAGCTACCTCATAGTGGACATAATCGGGGTGTTCATCTTCAATATCAATTAGCATTATTTGAGCTACTTCTTTATGAAGCATCATTTTGTCGTGAGCAAGAGCTCGTCTTGATGGTATACAAACCGATAGACACATAGAACATAATGCTGGGCCACATTGTATACATAAACATACAAGGAATAGCATCCCAACAATGACACATAGAATCGTTAGCAGTTTCCAACCCCAAGTGGTAAGCATTGACCAGAACCACCCTGAAAGAGTCCAAGTTCCATTGTCCGGGTGTATCTCAGCTGCTATTTTGTGCAACTTAGAAATGGCATCATAAACAGATAGTGAATTATCAGGTACATATACACAGCAGCTACTTCCGATGATTCTGCATGCCCCCCCCGATCAGCTAGAACCACATCTAGAACCATTCTGTTCTGAAGCGTAACAATCCTAGAAATCTGAAGTTCTTCGGTAATATTTCCTAATGCAATAGCAGTATCATTGGCTACAGCCTCAACAACACGGGTCAGTCGTCTCATTTTCCTACTATTCAAAGCAGCCCCCACAAAGGAGAACAGTCCCAAATTAAAGTCCACATATTGCTGCAGTGCGGTATCCGTCTGGTCGATATCGTCCAGAACAACAGTACGTTTAACACGGTTTAACACGAAATCGTGATAAAGGACGTAGTCATTATGATACATTGGTGGGGCAATGAATACAGGGGGCAATACAAAGGATATATAGCAAGTGCCTAACCATCCCAATGGAAGCTGATGATAGCCCTTAGTTCCGCAAATAAAGTAAGTATTACGAGATGCCACAAACGATATGCCATTCGGGCTGTCAAATGTAAGTGTAGTATTGCATTCACTTTTCCCAACCGAGATTGTACCTTTATTACGTATGCACAAATCAGCTTTAGTTGCAATAACATTAATAACATGCGAACTGGATACATTGATGTTTCTTTGGTTGCTGTAAATACGGGATGCAGATGCATTGTCGGGGCGGTATTCTTCCCATTCAAATCGAGTACCCTCAGCTCGTGGGTACCCATCCCGGTCGTGATAGCAAATTTTATTCAAACGAAAAAGCACCCCCCCTTTCGTTGGCCATCGCAACGTGAATAACAAAGTGTACCAGGCATTGCAAGACCCATTATGTGAAAACGGGAGCGGAATGAGTGGAGTGCCCCCTCTCTTCTGATGCCCAGTCAACATCCCACACATCCAACAATTGGAAGTATTTGTCATGGTATGCGTATGATGCAGAATCTGAATAAAGCTATTGTTCAAATAGGTCTGCCGGTGCCGTTCTTCATGATAGGGCAAGGTGAAATGAAAATGTTCTGATGGAGCCGGGGTAGTTGGCAGCAAATGTTCACGTGCAGGCACCACGAGTTCAACTACCCAAGCTATCACTGCTATCACCACAATGGTCGAGACAAAAAGGATAGCACCAAGTATTCTTTTATCTCGTGATGCAGAAGACGCCATAGTTCAAAGAGTTCTTAATGTCTCAAATAGATCAAAAGTTCACAAATTCTCAAATGTACATATGTATATATTTATACCTAAAAAGGAAAAATACGGTGCTGAGCTCCGAGGTAGCCGTTGTTTTCTTCTCCGGGGTCAAGACGGGTGTCGCTACTCTTGGCAGAACTGATCCCCCCCCCTTGAGATTCCCGGTTTCCTTTTCACAAACCCCATAGCGGTAACCAACCAGTCTCGAAAATCAAGAAAAATCTTCTCCTTATCGTGGCCGCAGATCGTAGCGCTGTTTTCCAGAAGCAGTGTGGTCCGGGAAGGCTCCCTCGACTTCGGCCGATGTCACAGCTGGTGTTCTTTTCCTTGTCCAGAATCTCCTTGTAGTCAGTCAGCACGGCAGGATTCACCAGGTCCGGAGAGACACGCCGGCAGTGAGTTGAGTGTATCCACCGCTTTCTGTTGGTCACTCGTACAGCTGTTCGAGTAGCCAAGAGGACCTGCTTGGGGCCACGCTACCTCGGTTCCAAGCTGTTCGCCCTCTCAAACGATCTGACCATGAAAAAATCGCCAGGTCGAAGATTGTGAGCCTCTCCAGTCGAGTTGTCAGGGAGCGCTTCTCGAACCTGTTGATGAATAGAAAGCAAATCATTTGTTAATCGTGTCAAATAGTCATTCATCATTATACAAGGCACATCATGTATCAATCGCGGCTTAGGCACTCCCCAGATATTCATAGGCCTTCCAAACACCACTTCATACGGTGTGAGGCCTGTTCGAGAGTGGGGCACTGATCTAAGAGAGAGCAATGCTAACGGTAAAGCATCCGGCCACTTTAATGATGTAGATGCTACAATCTTAGCCAGTTTTAGTTTCAACGTGGCATTGTACCGCTCAACAAGACCTGCTGACTGAGGGTGGAACACAGCATGAAACTTCTGCTGAATCCCCAACCCCTTCAGCACATATTCCACAATTTTCCCAACAAAATGAGGCCCATTATCGCTCCACAAAAATTTGCAAACTCCAAATCGAGGGAAGTACTCCTTGAGCAACACCTTAGCTGTTGTCAAAGCTGTATTGTCTTTCGTGGGGAAGGCCTCAACCCATTTGCTAAAAGCACACACCACCACCAGGACATACTTAAGATTATTGCAGCGCTCAAGCTGGATGTAATCCATTTGGAGTACCTCAAATGGTGCGGAAGGTGGAACGAACCCTCCTTTCGGAGTATGGGTCCCTTTCGCAGGATTGTGCTATAAACATATCAGACAAGTCTGCACTACTCTCTTGGCTATATTAGCAATGTCGGGATGCTCCCAGACTCGTGATAACAATCGAGTGATCGCAAGAGCTCCCACATGTGCTAGTCCGTGAGTCATCTGAACCATCGCTTGCAAGTAAGCTGCAGGCAATTTCCATTTCTCCATGTCTTTGCTTCTCCAACAACCCTCGTCATCTAGCACCCCATCTGCTGCCCATGCCGCAAGTTCTGCTTCAGTCGCTGATTTTTGGATATCTAATATCTCCGCTCTAGCATCGTACCATCGCTCAGCTTGTGATTTTGTTACATACATGGGGGAGTCAGTTCGGGACATAGCTGTTTGCCTCGCTATGCTATCTGCAAAAGCATTTCCTTGACCCACTTTATCAGTGATCTTTTTATGGGCACTGCATTTAATGATTACTACTTTCTTTGGACAAAGCAAAGCGTTTAGGAGATCACGCACCAATTCTCCGTGCATAATGTGTACTCCATGTGAAGTTAAAAACCCACGTTCTCTCCAGAGTAGCCCGAAGTCATGTGCTACTCCAAAGGCGTACCGGCTGTCTGTGTATATGTTCACACATAGGCCAGCACTCAATTCGCAAGCTCTCGTCAAAGCTATCAGCTCTGCTGCCTGATCCGATTTTTGTGGTATTCGTGCTGTTTCTACCACTGTCTTGAGGGTCGTGATCGCATATGCTGCAGAAGTCGTGCCATCTGGCAGCCTCAAACACGATCCATCAACCCACAGCTAAGCATGAGCGAATTTTGCGGATCTCGCGTTCGCGAATTTTGCGGATTTGCGGATTCGCAATCCGCAAAATCCGCGAATTCCCGCGAATTTGCGGATTTTTTTTTTTTTGTGTTCGCCCGTGTTTCTGCCAGTTCGCGAGGGTTTTGTACACTTTCGCAAATTGCGAACTTACCTGTCCGGTCGCAAGTTTCGCGAACTTGTTGTTTCTACGTGTCCAGCCTGTTTGGGACACTCTTCTTCATCACTGCCACTCTCTGTCACCACTGCCACTCTCTGACTACTCATGCCACCCTCTGGCCCACCCATGCCACCCTCTGTTTCATCACCACACCCTCTGGTTGTCCAGTGTACATTATTTTCGGCAAAGCAAAGCACACCTTCCCTGCCTCAAGTGACCTGAATTAATTTGGGGCTGATTCATGTGTCACAGAATATTTTTTTAGCTGGCACCTGCTTCCTTAGTGCGCCCTGATTAGTGATCTTTTGCACTTGCTAAGTGCTTTCATTGTTGCAAAATTAGTTACAACACCTGCCCTGCCCCAACTGACAATAATGAATTAGGGGCTGATTAATGGATTTTAACTTCCAGCCTGGCTCCTGCTTGTCTCCCTTAGCTGTAATTCAGGACCTTTGTGGCTTATGTGTAACTATTCTGAGGTTCAGAGCAGGGTCACATACTAGTTTCAACTGGCAACTGAACTCTGGAGGGGCCCCTCAGGAAGCACTCCAGGAAATGGCTACTAATGATGAGCCTGAACTTTTGAACCTGGTAAGTAGTTACTTTCAGTTTTGCTAAGATCGTATTTCTGCAATTTTGCACTTATTCGCGGGGCGCGAACTCACGCGAACAGTGCGAGCAGTGCGAGCAAAATCCGCTGCTCGCGGATTTGCGGATTTTGCGGGAAATTCGCAAATCTCGCGGATTGCGGATTTCCCGAAAATCCGCAAAATCCGCGAGCGGAACGGATTTTCCGCCCACGCCTACCCACAGCTCCCCATCCACATCTGGAAGTGGCATATCCTGTAAGTCGACACAACCCTTTGTCTATTCCTCGGTCAGGAAAACACAGTCATGATGTTTTTCTTCCTGACCCTCCTCAACCGGATAGGGCAATAAAGTGGCAGGGTTCAGGGTAGCACATCTTTTCAGTGTGATATGTGGCGCCAGAAGTGTAAGCTCATATCCTGTCAAACGTGCACTCGTGAGATACTGGGTTTTCGTCTGATTCAACAGGGCATCAACTGCATGGGGAACTAACACCAATAATTTGTGCGATAAAACTATTCCCTCACTCTGTCGTATAGCTACCGCTGTTGCTGCAACTGCTCGAAAACACCCAGGTAACCCTCGTGCTACAGGGTCAAGAACCGCCGAAAAGTATGCGCAAGGCCTTTGTTTGTCCCCGTGTGCTTGCACTAACACTGATAACGCGCACCCATCTTTCTCGTGTACGTACAATGTGAAAATCTTTGAATAATCTGGTGTGCCTAACACAGGTGCAGAACAAAGGGCCTGTCTCAATTGCTCAAAAGCATTTTGACATTCATCTGTCCATTCAAGGGGCATAGGTGTAGTTTTGGACAGCAACGCCAACAACGGTTTGATAATGTGTGAAAACCCCATGATCCACTGTCTACAAAAAGGCGTTAATCCTATGAAGTCACGTACATCTCTCTGTGTACGGGGGACATGTGTATCTAAAATCGCCTGAATTCGATCTGATGTTAATGCACGCCCCTCCTTAGACAAAAGATGACCGAGGTAGGTCAACTTGGGTCTACAATATTGGAGCTTTTTCTTCGAAACTTTATGATTGTTCTGAGCCAAAAAGGAAAGTAAAGCAAGCGTACCATCCTCGCATTGAGCATAAGTATCAGCAGCCAACAAAAGATCGTCGACATACTGAATAAGGGCAACTCCAGATTGCAATTGAAAGGAATCAAGCTGTCTTTTTAAAGCCTGGCTGTAGATACTCGGACTCTCAGTGTAACCTTGAGGAACACGACAAAATCTATACGATTTGTTATTTAACGTAAAACCAAATAAGTATCTGCTATCAGGATGGATAGGAATAGAAAAGAACGCATTTTTCAAGTCGATGACACTAAAGGTCGTCGCCGTTGGGGGTACCAGTGTAAGCAATGTCGTGATGTCAGACACCACCGGGTATTGGGGGATGATAATTTTGTTAATTTCTCTCAAATCAATAACAAATCGATAGACTTTGTCGTCAGTATCTTTCTTAAGGATCGGTAGAATAGGGCTATTGCAAACATTATAGGGGACTTCCTCCACTACCCCTGCAATGATTAAATCTTGAACAATGTGTGTCCGTGCAATTTCACCTTCCCTAGAAATCTTATACTGTGCGACACGTGGCAAAAGTACTCCCTCCTTTACAGTAATGCGAATAGGTGGAATAAGCATCTGTCCCACATCCGTATCTGAGGTCGCCCACAACGTGTGAGGGAGAGAGGCTAATGCTTCACAGTCTTGTTTAGTGAAAAATCTGTCTGAATCTGGATAGTTATCATTCAAGATAACTCGCACTCCCTCCGGAGCACACCGTATCGTTGCTCGAAAATATTTGAGCAAATCAATGCCCAGAATATTATCCGGGGTATAAGGTGACAGTAAAAATTGACCAAAACTAAAAAATTTGTCAAGACAAAGTGCAAGAGGCTTCGATAATGGGCTAGGAGTGGGTGTGCCGTCAAACCCAATACATGTAATCATATCGCCAGACAGGGGAGTCCTCGGAACCAAGTTTTTAGACAAAGCGCTACGAGTAGCACCTGTGTCGACTACAAACTGATCAGTAGAACCCAAGATGCCCGCTGATACATATGGACCACTCTGAACTACTGGCACTTCAACTGATTCCGTACCCCATCCTACGCAGTCCTATGCATGCACATAATCCTGATGCTCCACGTTCTCCCCCTCCGATATCTGATACTGGTTCCGCCTATCAAATGTATTACGGTCATCCTGGCCACGGCCCCTCTCTTCAAACCTACCACGATCGCCTCCACCACCTCTCGCCCCAGAATAACTGTTCCTCGACCTTCCACCTCCTCGACCACGCTGACTACGTTGCTCACGAAGTACCGGACAATCGTCAGCCCAATGCCCAAACTCCTTACAATAAGCACATTGATCCTCCGCTATATCCGTACGCCCGTACGACGCATTACCCCCTCCTCGCCTGCCTCTATCATTCCTTCTAGATTGCGTTCCACGAACCTGTGCCAACATCACCTTCGTTTTCAATTCCTTCGCCTTCTTATCAACACTTTCTTTAGCCTCCAATTCATGCCGCTCATAATACTGAGCCATGGTTAACAAAGATGCAGGGGTCGCCGTGGTCCTGGAACTTTCGCTCGTTTTCAATCGCTTTGCAATCTCCGGTAGGAGATTAGCCACATACTTATCAACAAACATATGCCTACCCGTATCGTCTGTTAATGATTGCCCACTATAATCATGAAAAGCTTCTTCAAAGCGTGTAAAGAAATCAGATACCGATTCATCTGGCTTCTGTTTGCATGAAGCCAACATAGTCCAATCAATCTTTTTAGGAGGCACCAGAGTTTTTAATTTAGTCACAATAGCCGTTGGGAGATCTAGAATCAAACACACGGTTTACATGCAGGTTCCCTTTGTAAGTCAGCCTGTTCTAAGTCCTTCCAAACTGCCCCAAAAATCGTTTGGTCATTAGTTTTATGAATCAACCTCCACATATCAGGGGGAAGAATTAACCCAAAGAAGAGATCTATATCAACAAGGGTCATAACACAAGAGGAAATGGCCCCCTCAACCCCTTCATAGAACGCCGCTGGATTTTTACGAAGATCGGGCAGGGAGTTCTTTAATGCCATAACATCTGCTCTATTCCAAGGTGTATAAACCCAATTATATATAAAGTAACCCTTCGCATCCTTCGACATTTTATCGTCATCTGTACCCTCTCCCTTCGGAGGAACATACAAAGGCGCGGCTTCACGCATAGGCATAACATGCATTTTGGTATTCTTATCTGAACCCCGAAGAGAACACTCTTTGGATTCCTCCATCGACCCCGGCACGGACCCCGTAGCGTTTTTCCTTTCATCCCGCAGTCTAGTCGCCTCATCCCGTAGATGAAGTAGTCGGTTGAAAAGATCGTCAGTATCTGAAAGAGCAAATAAACCTTTATCCAAATTCTCACAATAAACTGACACAGCTTTGGGTTCCAAAGTCTCCGAATATTTTCGGAAGCGAGCAACAACTTCATGCGCTAAAGTATTTATGAAACACAGTAATTCTCGGTCTGACCACGACTTCCTTTCAGCTAAAATCGTGGCTACAGTTACATGATCTAAATTTAATTTCCTAGCAAGACCACGCAAGTCCGCGGCTCTTTCCGCAGATAACCTGACACTCGAGTTGTCCTTTCCATCCGACTTATCCCGACCTTCATCACCAGAATCCTCGGACGGAGCCGTGGGATGGACATACGGAGGCGGAGAGCGATCTAGTAACGAAAAATCATCAATTTCATTATTAAGGACAGGATAAAGCGGACGACGAATAGGAAATTGACCGGCCGTTTGCAAGTTACGTTCCCGTTCCTCCCTTTCTTTCTTCTCCTGCGCTTCCTTTTCCTCAAGCTGTAAAGCCTTATCTCGAGCAGCCTTGCGCTGCTCTTTGTCCGCCAAGGCAATTTCACGTTTCATACGTTCACGCACCGCTTTCTCCCACATTCGTACACAATCAAACATATTCTGTCTAGACCTACGTTGAAACAAACACTGCTCCACAAATTGAACCTTTCGCAAATCGAACGACCCATGTAGTGGCCATTGCAATTCAGGATCTGATTTTGTATATTTATGCCATAATTTACTGTACATTATAGGGGGAAGGCCGAATTTGATATACATCTCACGGTTTGGAGTTCCTTCTGGGGGAGCCGGCTGTGATTCCGCTAACCTAATTGAGGTACCATTTCCAAGACAGCACATCCCTCGGAGTGTGCTTAAAACAGGCATGTTCGAAAAGTATCACGAAAGCGTGATACCGTATAAACTGGCACTTACAGTACTTCACACAAATGTGCCGCTCAGAGGAAAAAAACAAAATTAGAGAAACATCTCTACATGCCTGCCTATGTGAAGTGCACTACACATATAATTCAAAGATCACAAAGTCACAAATGTTAGCTAACTCAAATCATAGACACAAATCATAGAACTTCGGCAAGTGTCCGAGGACTACCTTACCGATCACAAATCATAGAACTTCAGTAAGCGTCCGCAGACTGCCTTACTGATCACAAATCTTACCCAAATCTCAAAGGTCCAGATTCCAACTGCCAAGGTCTTTAATCGAATCAGCCAAACAGCACTTATCCAGCAACGCAGACGATCAAGAACTCAGTCGGAGACCGGCGCCACCTGGAAGGTCAGATCGGAAGGAAGGGAAGAAACACCGTGGGTGCCAAGACTCGGGTCACTCGGTGGCAGCGTACGCGTCCATGGCGAGTTTCCAAACCTTCGTCACGACCTCTCCTTCGGGCATCCGAGTCGCCGATGAGTCCCTTCGTGGTCGCCAATTTGTAGTATCGGGTTCCCAAGGTCTACATGCTCCGGAGATAACCCACTTACTCTGAAAGAACTGTTGGCACGGAAACTGAAAAGTACAAAGAACAAGTTTATTAAGACCCCATGGGGTGGTGGTACATTCCTACAGCACCCTTCGGCAATGCAATAAGTATCACACCGAACGTTGGTGTGATCCCCTCTTTTATACAGTTTACAAGCAATAAAAAGATAGGTGGCACAAGGTTACAGAGATTATGTACATATATGGTCATTTTTGGAGCACAGCCAACTCATGGGAGGGATTACAACCCCGCTGGTCAGTTTGGCGGCACATTCCTAAGGGGTGACTGGTCAGTTGGAACTGCGCATGTGCGGGCTTGACCGTAGCTAAAAATAGCCTGTTGCTGGGCAGAGTCGAGTGGTCAGTTGCACGGACAATGGACTAAAGGGCATGCTGACCACGAGGCCGCTCATTCTCTAAAATGGCCGCCGCAATCTACAAAATGGCGTTTCCAAGTATAGTCATGTTAAAGGGAAAAACGTGTAGAACAGCTAAGCGCTAACTCGGCCATTGTCAAATTACGACAGAGGAACACCGCAGAGTAGGTGTGGTTGGGCTTCGGCAACCAAACTTGACGCCATCCTTGGGTGTGCAGCCCCGCTCCATGGTCTCCAACTCGCCCTGACTGACATCGCTGGAGTCATGACGGAGAGAGAAGAACACATGTCTGCTCAGAGTGGCTCCAGCGATACCAGCTGTGAGCTGGCAGACATGCGGAGGCTCATGGAGGAGTTGGTGCAGATGGTGGCAGAAAGGATGGCAGCCACCACTGCACATCAGTGGAATGTAGCAGGGATCTACCATGCCATGCAGATCCTCATCATGACATTGCTGCCAAAAGGCATGGCGATGTTGAATGCTGCTTCCCCCACACCATCCACAACTCCACCCCCTGGTGTGCCTATGCCTCCCTGTGCGGCAAGCCTAACCACTCCGGCACCTGAGGTGTCAGTGCCACACAGTGTGGCAGAAAGACCACCTCCTTCACCTGATGTGTCAGTGCCACACAGTGTGACAGAAAGACCACCTCCGTCACCTGATGTGTCAGTGCCACACAGTGCCGCAGCCATTACAGCAACACCCCCAGTTGGGGGAGGGCACATATCTGAGGACGAGGATGGGCTTGTGATCAGAAAGAGTCAGTAGCATTCATTTCTGCCACCTGGACTATTTCTGGTTGGTCCTGCATGCAGCCTCATGACCTTCTACTGACCCCAGATTGACTCTGATGCACTCACCTTGGACAGCGACATGGACCACCTCATCCAGTTTGGTGACCAATGACACGACGACCAGACTGCAGACTGCACCCCTCCTCTTCCGCAGTACTTGTCTTCCATGAATGGACTCTTGCTGGCCCTCCACGGGCACAGACAGTGTGGTGTACTTGGCATTGCCCTGTCCTGCTCCAGCAGCGGAAAAGCACTGGATGTGCAATAGACATCCAGTGATGCACTGCAGTGTCATGCCTTTCCTCAATCATGTATGTTCTGTGGATGAATGTAGGGACAGTGATTTCCCTTGTGTCAATGATGCGCATCCTGTGGGATGGCAGTCAGAGTGGGCAACATGGCAATTGCTGTCAGGGTCCCGTTGACACCACAACAGGGACATACGCAGCAGCCACTTTCTATTACGGACATGGACTGAACCATACCAATGCGCACAAGTCATTTTCGCAAGCCCTGCCCTGTTTCTATGGCAGCAGAATTCTGAAGGCTTTTAATCAGTTGCGCTCTGGGTGCACTGCCTGTTTATACGCACTCCAGTAAGGAATAATACTTTGGACAGGTGCAAAACGGCAAGTGGAGAAACCTTGAACCACTCAATAGAGTAGACAGAACTACCCCTACATGAACAAATTTGGCTGCCGATGCACTCAGGACGGTGTATACACTGTTAGGTAACAATATACAGAAAAGGAAGATAGTGTACAAAATGACAGAAGTATCATAACAAAGGCTCTCATGAAGAGTGAATCTTGGAGTCTTTAATGTAGCAAACAGCCAGCCGACACGTGTTTCATCGCACTCGCGATTCCTCAGGGCTGAAATGAACAGAAAGTTGACAATGGAGCATGTATCTCACACGATTAAAATATACAATAAGACCTGGTTACATGGTCTTGCATGCTCAGTTGTTGCTTCTACTCCAGTGAGTTTATAACAAAGTATCCTTAATTTCTGAGTACCACCCCAACACGTCCGTGTCGTAAGTGTTCCAGTTATCACTATTATCACTTACTGTGCAGTTATAAAGTGATTTGTGCACTAATAAATGGGTGTAGTGAAATATTTATGCTTAGGAGACAGAGCCTCTGGCTGGAACGTGATCTATCTGTGTTCGACTCAATCATACTGCATGCTCAGTGCATCTGTGAGTAGTGTAGAAACTCTGAACCTAAGGGTGTGTGCATCACATACCTAGATGGCTGTGTTCCGATCGGGAAGGTCTAGTATTTCGACACAGAGATAAGAAGAACACGAAAAAAGGGGAGAATCTCATCACTATTTACCATATATCAAAGTGTTCAGGCAAAAAACAATACAACGTAGTGAAAATGCGAGGTCAAAAGTAAAATACATCAAAGCTCACCGCTCAGCTGGTGATAATTCCAACCCAGCCGGGCCCTTGACCGTCGAAACTTCGTATGAGTCTGTATTGAGAAGTCAATTCTGAAATCAGATTGAGTAATCTCAGTTACTATGGATAGGTTAGGCATTTAATTATTTCATAAATGCGCTTACATGACAGATCTTGTATTGCTGTCACAGAGTAACCCGACTGATAGGCTAAAATTATATATAGCGCACTTAAAACTGTCATACCAGTCATTGCATTGCGGCCTGCACAGGCACCCCGCCACGGTACGCTGACTGGGGTTTGACAGCGTTTGTGGAAGACACTGCATTGCGGCCTGCACAAGCACCCCACCACGGAACGCTGACTGGGGTTGGACAAGGTTTGTGGTAGACGCTGCATTGTGGCCGGCACAGGCACCCTGCCACGGGACGGTGACTCAGGGTGCACTGAGTCATTGTCACCTTGAGCTGCTGAGCAGGTGTGCAGCCTGCGATGATGGCCTGTCCCAGTGGTCCAGACTACCCAGGATTTGTGTGCCTTGCTGCATGGGCCTACTGTAACGTAGCCGCGCTTCCGGGGTCACAGAGTTAGTGGCACCCATTGGGCTGAGCGGCTGTGGCTGCGATGTTGCCAGGTGCCCTGGTTCATACCATGCCATGGTGTAATATGGTCCTAGCACCAAATGTGTTACCTGGTGGTCAACGCAGCGGGGATGCATGGTGCGGAGAATGCCATGTCTGCAGACCCCGGCCTTCTGGCTTGCAGTGGCACGTGGTGGGACCTGTAGTCTACACGCCGGTGGTTGGAAGGTGAGCATTGAGGCTTGTGTGTATGGGCGGGAATGCTCTGATGGGTGGCAGGCGGGGCTGGGATGCCTCTGCCTGGGTGTGCATGGACGAGCGGGCAATGGTGTCTTGTGCAAGTGTGTTACTGTGCCAGTCATGTCTCTGGACTCTGTTTCAGATGACGGCGCTGTCTCAGATGTAAGACCGGAAAGTGGTTGGAGACAACCCAGTGGCAGCTGATGAGCAGTGTGGCCTGGGCGTGCAGGGTCGTCTCTCTCTCTCTCTCCCCCTCTCTTCTCTCTTTCTCT
The DNA here is from genome assembly GCF_964263255.1 of Lissotriton vulgaris. Lineage (NCBI taxonomy): Eukaryota > Metazoa > Chordata > Amphibia > Caudata > Salamandridae > Lissotriton > Lissotriton vulgaris. The sequence continues at coordinate 45,373 of NW_028242442.1, forward strand.
CCCCTTCTGTCTCTCTCTTTCTCTCCCTCTCTTCTCTCTCTCTCTCTCTGGTTTCTTCTCTCTCTCTCTCCCCCTCTCTTCTCTCTCTTTCTCCCTCTCTCTCCTTCGCTATCTCTCTGTCATTTGACGTGTGCAGGACACTGCTTCTCATCATGTTTTTGCTTTGCAGGCTATGACCTACGGAATGTGCCGAGGGGAGCCGCCATGTGTCTTAATGTGATTTCTGTGTTGTTTCAATAAAGTGTAGTTGTTTGCTTCAATAGTGAATGTGTGATGGTAATTTCTGTGCCCAAATATAACAACAGGAGAGTAAGGGTATTACTAGAACCACTCTTTTACCCCTTCCAAAGTAATGTATTTCAATCAACATAAGAGTGTCAGACAAAATCAAACAGCGAAAAAAGGTGAAGCACAAAACCAGTATATAAAAGAGAATAAAGTAGTACATTTTACCAGTTTAGAGTTCTGAAATTTAAAGAACAGGTAGAGTGCACGTGCTTAGTGTGGAAAAAGGACCCTCAGGCACCAACTGTAAAAGTCAGTAGCCAGTTGTCTTCATTGGGTCCCCAAAGGTAGGAAAAGTGACTCAAGTAGTGTCTGAGAAAGTGATTTTTAAAAAGAGTGTGGGCTACTCATCAACCAATGATTTTATTGAGAAGGTAGCTCTAACTCCAATAAAAACAGTGAAAAAACAAAGGACTAGTAGTTGGTTGAGTAAGCTTGAACCAATAAGTCCTTACAAAAGTGACAGATAGATAAAGATGGTCAACATGTTTCTGCCAACGAGCCCAAAGTCAGCTCAGCATTCATCAGGACCAAAGCACTCATTCATACTCCTTGGTGGGCACTCGCTAAGGTGTCCAAACCTAAGGTGTAGAAAAGGAACAACAGATACAACCTGGTAATTGTAAAGGTTCTTAAGATGGATGAATCTCCATAATGTCTCGCCTCATTAAGGGGGACTAATAGTCTGAAAAATAAAAGGAACAAACAAATCTGTTTTTAAATTAACTGTGCTAGAATTAATTGAATACTCTTTAAGTAAGCAGAAGTGCTCAAGATTCCTAGTTAATAAAATTACCACAGACAATTCTGCTGCATAAAATACAGGGTACAAAGCCCAAAAGATGGCCACCTCGTGTTGCGAGATCTCAAACAAGTATTAACTCGTTATTTTGCCAATCACAGAAAAAACACGTAAATACTATTATATCTACATGTTTTAAGGGTAGATGCATTATTACAGGAAGTGCTCGTCAAAACGACCAAAGGTCGGAATAATGAACTTGCAAAAGCGCCCTGTGAACAAAGCGCAATCAGATGTAAATCGCCTCAGAGAGGAAAAACTCACTTTCAAATGTCCGTTTTCGAAAATCATGGGCTGGCGGAGGAGGGAAAACCTTCACGCTCGGTAAATCTGTGAACATAGCGTAATGGTATTCAAAGCCTATTCTGCTGGCGTGTATCTTAAATGATTATCGGGGTTTAGGAAGCTAAGTAGAGTGTGAACCAAGAACCTACTTGCTCCGATGCGACTCCCCGCTGGAAGACCTACGTGGATCACAACCGCCGCCCGCATCAACAAAGATGCAGTGCGCTCGCGGGTTTGTTTATATTAGGAAACGCGGAAGTTTGGAAAGGGCGCGGTCACGTATTCCAGTGATCTCACGTTTTTTATTAAAGGGACCGCGTCGTTTCATTGCTCGTCGTGGCATACTTGCAAGTTATCGGCACAGCCCACAGAAGCAGAACCATCACTGGGACAGATGCTATGTGTCATTAGCATTGTATTTACAGAAGTGGGATATTCATATGGTCACGAAAAACAGAGAAATCAGGGCATATCCTGGGAATTTCGATTAGGGTGGCAAGACTGATGAGCGCTATTTCAACCTAACCCCAACAGATGTACAGTTGTATATTGCTACGTTTCTGTTATAAAGAGCAGTAGAAAACAGAAAACAGAAAAGAGAGTGTGACCCATATAGCAGTTACTGCAGCCCAGGAGCTGACGGCAGAAACATCTGCAGTATCTCAGGAGTGGTGCATTTATCTACGCATTATCGTGCCCCACGGGATATCATCGTTAAGACCATGCAGGTGTGTGGAAAGGCGGTATATCCACCTCTGCTCCTTTTCGAAAAGGGTACCTTCATTATCTGAGTTGACTTGTTCTATTACTACCCATTTCATGTCATTGGGGCCATGACCATTTTCCAAGAAATGGGAAGTTAGTTTGGTGGTATTCCTGCCACATCTAACGTTACTACGGTGTTCACCGATACGTGTTTTGATTCTCCTAGTGGTCATGCCCACATACCTCAGATCGCAGGGGCAAGTAATCAAGTAGATTACATTACTTGAATTACAGTTGGTGTGGTTTCTCAGTTGCCATTCTCTTCCTTCCTCCAGATATAAAACCTTGGTAGTGGTGGTAAGGTGACACACACTGCATCCCCTGCATGGGAAATGGCCCATGACAGGTGGTAAACCCCAGATATTGAGGACAGTTTGACGATGGGGGGTCTGATTGATTCGTGGGCGAGTATGTACCAAGGCATCATGTAAACTTCTTTCCCTTTTGTAGGAGAATAAAGGTTTTTGCCAATTGCGACCATTGCTCGTTAGTATTCTCCAATGTTTGCCAATACACCGACTGACAACATTGGAGGTATTGCTGTAGGTGGTCACACACGTTAGGGGGGCATCTGAATCTTTCTCCTTGTCATGGTCTTCCAATAGGGCCTCCCTATTATTGTTCCTCGCCCTCTTACGGCTTTTCTGTAGAATTTTCTTAGGATAACCCCTCTGTGATAATTTCACAGTAAGGTCATCTGCCTGAGTGTTAAAATCCTGGAGGCTACTACAATTTCTACGTATACGTAGATATTGGCCGAATGGGAGGTTTTCCCTCAAGGGGCGGGGATGGAAACTAGTAAAGTGAAGGAGATTGTTAGTACTGGTAGGTTTGTAATAGGTTTTGCTTACAAGCCGGTTACCTGCTCTGGTGAGGGTCACATCCAAGAAGACAATTGATTCGGAGTTGTATTGATGAGTGAATCTGAGATGGGGGTCGCAAGTGTTCACCCAATCAAAGAACGCTAGGAGACTTTTGAGGAAATATAAATTTGATGGTCAAGTTGTGTTCCCTAGCGCGTACCCCACCGTCTCCATGTACCAGCTTAAAGTGCATGTAACTTCCCTCCTGTGCCAGCTATGAAGACGCAAATACATTTGCGTCCAACGTTAACATGTCCTCTTTCAGACCCACCCTGAATGGGTTAATTAGTCCGTTCCTAAGTATGCTATGCCAACGTCTTTTTGTAGTGTACCTTACACGTTTTTCTGCTCTGGCAAAGTAGGCCCTGAATCTCTGCCATCGAGCCTTTTTTCTGGCTTCTGACTCTGAAAGCCTCAGCCCAGGCTGCCTCTGTACCCGTGAACTCTGACTTACTTCCAGCGCGGCCCACCGCGCTCAGCTCAGCCTGCTGCCTGCCAAGACTGACTATAACCTTCGAGTTATCTGTTCCGCTCCTCGAAAATACATTCCTGCCTACAAGCTTCAGTAAACATCCCCCTGAGCTACAGAGCCCAAGGGCCGACCTGTCTCAGTGCAAGTAATTCATAGCCTCTGTTACCATGCTCCCATGGAAGGCCCCCATGCCCCCACGCTTCTCATGCAGACACTCAGGCGCTCATACACGCATCCATAGTCAGTATAGAGTAGCTTCTGCCCCAGAGACCTTTCCGTCCAGATAATATGGTTCCCAAACATCAGATATCAGATATGATAGAAGTCCGAGTTGATCTGACATGCCAGACTTCTGTCTCTTTCCGTCAGTGTAAATGTCAAGTCCCCTGCACCCTCCAGTTTCACGTCAATCACACGTCATGCAGCTGCGCGCGCATCCAAGTTTCCGATTTCTGCTGACATTGCAACATTTCTGTTAGTGCCACCCCTTTTGTGACACCTGCCTGTGACGTTTCTAGCACACACCTCCAGTCCACGCCTTCTGATTACGTACTAGTAACACGTGGATACTGTTATCTTGTCTTCTCTCAGCTGTTACGCCTACTGTATTGCTTTCTATGACATGAATTAAGTATATAAGCTATGTACTGTCAATAAAATGTAGCGCTCTATCCCTTCTTCCACCCCTGTGGTGGGAAGAACATGATATCCTGGTCTTGACCATTCCTTTTTGAGGAATAAAACCCCTAAGAACTCTAACACCACAGACTCTGGTTTTTTCTTTCCGATTTGAGTTATTATTGATTAAGTACTTACCTGCATAGAAATTAAGACGGTAAATTATATATTTACATCACTTTCTTCTGACCCTTTCCAAATTAAAAGCACATCATCAATGTACCTCTGCCACAGGATAACATTGTGAGTGTAAGGGTTATTTTCGTTCAGAATTAGGCGAATTATTTGGTACATGTTTAGGTGTAGATGGAGTAGCATGTCTTTGCCTTGGGGAGGGGGCCTGGGAGGGGTCCTGGGTGTGGTGGCGGTGGGTGTTGGTACCCTCCTGGGTGTTCGGTGGGCATAATCAGTAGCTCCATGGCAGCTGTTGTTCTTCTGTTGTGGCTCTGAGCTGGGCTCCCTATTGTGATGCAGGCTACTGTCCGACTTTACACCAGGTCAGAGCAGGTGTAAAATTCCTGGTGCTAACGCTCCTTTTTTCGCGTTTTGTGTTCTTATCACCAATCTGTCTGGTCGTTGTGAATGTTGAGGTGTGGGGTTGTCGCAAGTTTTTGCACGGGAACGCCTACTATGCATCTTATTAGTGATAGTTTTGCGGGTCCTCTGTGGCAATGTTTTTTGCGGCTGCTTTTGCGGGTAAACTGGTGCTGTGGGCTTAGGGCAAAATGCTTGTGAATGGTGGGGTAGATTTATCACAACTTTGGCTGCGATAGAGTCCTGTTAATTCGGCGATAGCTCCGTGTGAATATGCCCCCACGTCCATTAAATCATTGTACAATGAGTTCATTGTTTTGATAAATATGTAGTCACATTGTTAGTACACATTAATCAGATAAGTGGTATAAAATGTAACTGAGTTTTTGGCCACTAGTGTACCTAAATGTGCTTGGAGTTATCTATATTTTGAAATTATTTCCCTTTTCTCTCTTTTGTTGTACATTACGAAAGTTTATTAACAGTTTTCGTACTCTTCGTTTTCTCAAACAATCCCGAGGCTGCCTGTCAACACCCATTTTTTTAATGGTATTTTTTAATGTCATGTACTGTCATGTACCTTATCTTCAGTCCTTTCACTTCATATCATTTGATGTTTTTATTTCAGAACTTCATTAACAAGTACCATTCATCATTAGAATTCATTTAGCATACATCTGTGCCTGAAGAAATTTTCAACAACATGGTTAATTCTACCGTAAGTGCATCGTGTTCGTCTAGCAGCAATAAATTACTTAACTTCAAGGCTACACATCGAACTGATTATGTAATTTTCATTATTCGGGTGGCTGCAAATTACATTCATGATTGCCTCTACATGGGGGGGGGGTGACTACAGTGTACGCAAGATGGCAGCTTCTTCCTGAGCTCTGATGAACCTGCCACTATTTTTACCCATCCCCTGCCTCATCCTGACAACCTGGTACAGTGCCCGACCCAATGATATGCATGTTTTAGGCTACCCTGCGATCCCGAAGACTCACTGGGATCTATTTTAATCTTCCACACTCCCATAGTGAGGCTCAACCCAGTTAACAAAATGGTGACTATGGACCCATGAAATCGGTGACCCTGCTGTCAGTCCTCCAATCAGAGATGCCGCATTGCTGAACACCCATAACTTCAATGGTGACCCCTGGTGTTTCTCTGTGTATTCTGCTGAGCCTGCCTTGAAGCCAGCAGTGCCCGCACTGCACCACCATCTGCACCCTATCCCTCCTGGTGCATGGACAGAGTGCTGCAATCTATACTTCAACTCTTGAGATCTCTAAGACTTCTGAAACTCACTTATGAGGGACGCGGCAAGGATTCAACGAACAACTTCTGACCAACCATGTTGTCTGCCCTGCTTCAGTCTGCACAGTGATGGTGGCCTGCCTCTAAGACAGCAGAAACATTCACATTGCTCGGTCTGCATACCGGCCTCCGCCTCCCCCCTCGTGGCATCCAGAGCCCCCACAGCCTATATTGCGACCCACACTGCTCGTCACCCTGGTGACCATACTCCAATTCCGACATCGCTAGCAACTACCAGCGCTCCATAGACCTCATCACAGCTCTTTATTGCAGGAACTTCTGCGATGCAGCAGTCTACACCACGACTTATATATAATAAAGCGTACAAAAATGAACAACCCCTGCAGACTGGTTCAAGACATCCCAAGCTAATGCATTTTTTGGATGACACTGAACAAGCTGAATGTTGGTTTCTTCTGAGAATGTCTAGATATGGTATGGCAGGCCATTTCTGGCACTACAATGACCTCTGTCTAATGACTTGATGCTACTTGGAGCCACATCCCACCGAGTGCCTTACTTAAATACCCCAGAGTGAAACACTGCACTCAAATACTGACTTTGGCATTATATGCTCACAATGGGGCATCTTTGGGCTGATTTTGGATGCCGCCTTGGACTCTTCTCTGCAGACACCTCTCTTCTTTTGCAAACACAGAAAGTCTCTGCCTACACGTCTCTTGACTCCAACCCTCCCAGTGACATCGTTAGAGCCAGCATAATACTAGCACTGGCACAATCACTTCTATAGCTGCCAAACTTATTACAAAAGCAGAGACCATTGAATACTGACCAGTGCACCCACAGTCCTATGCAAAGGTGACTCTGCCACAGAGCTCCACTGAATTGTCCCCATGGCCACGCTGTGTGAACTAGGTGGAGGGACCCGCAACTTATCAATCTCCATTGTCTGCTAACAGTAACAGTACTGGGAACCCCTGCCGCAATGTAAACTACTTATCAAAGTAGGTTAGCACCTGGCACCTTACTTTAAAGGAGCCTCTTCTCCAGGTTAAGACCAAATACACACCAAGAGAGATGCTATACCTCCATCCTATCGAGATCCATGATGGCACACCAAAGGGAACAAATAGGTCTTAACCCCTTGCACGCTGATGAAGGAACCACTCCGTCATCAGCTGCGGGTGCGCTGTGCTGATGACGGAGCGGTTCCGTCATGGCCCACTCGCCGCTCATGCACGCCGTGAATTCCGCACCTGCGCTGATCGTTCTATTGAGCGGGGCTGGCCATGACGGAACCGCTCCGTCATAAGCACAGCGCAACCGACGCTGGTGACGGAGCTGTTCCGTTACCAGCATTCGGCCGCCGTGCGGCCGCCCCACCCCCTTAGCGCTGCAGCGGAATAGCCGCCGCAGCGAAGGGGTTAAAGAAATAGAAGCCAAAACTGGTCTCAAATGCTCAATACATGACATCATGAATCTGCGTTATCCCATTGGGAAGAAAAATGATAAACTAACCAGCCTCGAAATGATCCTCAAAAAATGTAATGATGTCCACAACATCAAACAAAGTGCTAAGACAAACACTGATGTGCTATAGACTGAAGTTGCTGCTATCAGACTAATCATGAAAGAGCTCAACTTGAAAGTGACAGATGCAGAAAACCATGTAAATATGACTAAGGATCACCTGACAATGCAATGTAAATACTTGCTCAATAACGAAAACTTCATCTCCACTCTCAAACATGAGCTGACAGAGCTATAATACTACAATAGGAGAGAGAATGTTAGGATTTTTGGACTCCCTGAAGGATCAGAAGACAAAGCGCCCTCCACAATTACCTTCCCAGAGACATTGAGCACTACAACTATGGGGATTACCTTTGAAATTGAACATGCACATGGAGTGCCCTGTTCCAGTGCAAGAACATGTCAACGTCACTCATTCTCTGAAACCTAGGTTACCAGCATTAATCTCATCTTTTCACTTAAAAAAAAAGACTATATCACTCTTTTGGCAAGACTATAAAAATCAGCACACAACAATGCAAGGGACACAGTAATCAGAATGAAAGGTTTCTAGGCCTTAAAAGATCACTTCTCAGACCAGCAAAGTTCAAGATTGTGTACTAAGGCAAAAACCACATTTTCTCCAACTTCAGTGACTTACAAGTTTTCCCTAACAACTTCACAGAATCTCATATGGAAGAATCTTTAAGAGGCCCCAGCTGAAGAGAACAACTTCCTCTTCCAACTTTACTACTGTGAGGTATATCCTTCGTTAGTCAACATAAAACATTATGGCTTGATATAAGTATTTAGTTTCTTGAACCTTATCTAAAATGTTGTGTGGAAATCCTAACACATTACATTTACAAACCCACTAATGTAGGTCTTAAAAAGACAGGTATCCTTGGCTGACCATTTGTTTCGTACTACCTACTCCATCCTTATACTGTATGCACTAAATTCATGCTTTTGACACCAGCTCCAAGCCAATATTTACTCATGTCAGCTGACCCACTTTAACTCAAGAATTCATCCTGCTCAATATCCCTGGATGGACGACGATACACCATGATACTTAGTCGGGACCATACACTTGCCTAATGGGTCCTATAATCCATAGCCTTACAGTCCATTAACAGCATCGATCAATGTTACTTGGTCATGACCATATACTTGCTTATACCATTATACAATAACTTTACTGTACACATCCATTGTCCCATCACATGGCCGTATGCTTCCAGTACGAAACGTTTACCAGGGCCTTAATGTTTGATATTGCTAGCTTGTATCCCTTGTGGCGGGCCCATGCCCTCCTTTCGTTCTCCGGTTCATTCATCCTACAGCCTGTGTCCAGCATGTGACACCCACTTTCCCCCACTCTTCATCTCATCTCTTCAGACTCCTCGTCCAGTCAGAGATTGTTATTTTTACCCCGGAGCCTCAACATTACCCTCCACACCTACTATTCTTTCCAACCCCACAGACACCCTAAGTCATGTGATATCAGTGCTTGCCTATTAGCCCTAACACACCCTGTGGCCACTCATGATACAATACCAATTCATATTTTAACTCCTTCCTAAGGCTATTCCTAATGCTGCTATACTTAATGTGATTTCCCTCAATGCTAAAGAGCTTAAGCACCTCATAAAGAGAAAACAGTTCCATGAATATTGCCACTCTCTTAAGGGTGACCTGGTGTTTCTACAAACAGCCAATATTGACTATAAAGAAGCATTGTTTCTCAGTAGGGGTTGCGTCTATGAAATTCCTAGCTCACTTGCTATGGAGTTCTCGCACTGATCTGCGCTGAGCCAGACAATGATGAAGATAGGTAATTACAAGACTACAAAACCTATCTACTTAAATCTATGCAGTAAATATATACACCCCTACCTCAGACAGTTCTAAATTTTGGAATGCCTTCTCTGCTAAACTTGTATTTCTTCCCCCAAAGGCACAAATCATACTTGGCGGTGATTTCAATCTCCCTATAGATCCCATCCTAGACAAGCAATCCGCATTTAGATTCAGAATCCATAGATCCCACAAATCACTTCAGGTCCAGCGCTCATCTCAGAAACTATTAATTAGAGAGCAAGGGATCCCCTCTTAGGAGCGAATGAGGTCTGGGAGTAAGAGGGGAACTAAACAGACCAAAATGAACCAGAGAACACTCCCCTTAGACCTATATTTCTTTTACAAAAGATTGAATCTAGTATGGGTATACAGATATGGCAAACGGGCGTCTTGTATGAATGTGAATGAGTGTGAGGAATGAAAGAGTTGTAAGAAGATTTGTTATTTTGGGGATCAATTACATTGTATATAATTTTGTATGTTTTTTTGTATGTATATATATTTTTTTACAAAAAAAATGATTTTTTTTGTATTTCTTTATAAAAATGACATTTAATGCCTTGATAAAAAGGAAATAAGGAAAGTATGACAATAATGTTATAAATAGTTTATGTTTGCCATATCTATATACCCATACTAGATTCAATCTTTTGTAAAAGAAATATAAGTCTAAGGGGAGTGTTCTCTGGTTCAGCTCAGAAACAAACCAACATTTGGAGACTCCATAATCCCTCGGGGAACAACTTTACCCTTTTCTCACCCATAAATAACACTTTTTCAAGAATCGAGTATCTCCAAGTTGATCCTACTCTCGTCGCACATACCAGCTCAAACACCATAGAACCAATCATTATATCGGATCATGTAGCAATTTCAAAATAACTGCAATTGCCCCTTCAACTAAGTTAAAAACATGGTGCATGAACCCAGAAATACTAAAAGACCCAGCAGCAATCAAGGATCTTCATACTGAGCTGTCCAAATTCATTAAGACAAATCAAAAGTCCCTGACCTCCCCTGTCATTCTCTGAAATGCTACTGTAGAGATCAAATCATATGCCTCTATGTCACACAACAATAATCTCAATAAGTCATCTCTATACCAGTTAACCGCATATATCAAAGCTGCAGAATTAAGCTACTGACAAAATATTGAATTGACTACCCTTTCGCTCATAAAACGTCTTCAGTACGAAATCAATTCCAGAGTAAATTAGAGCATCTTTGGGTTCACACCCAAAAAAGGAAAAAAAACTTTTCTATCTCAATGAAGCTGGGAAATCACTAGTGGCCTTCCTAAAACTCAAGCAAAACTCCAATTTGATGAACAAAACAAACTACAAATTTCAACGCAAGCGATACTTAAGGTTTTTCAGTATTTTTAAACTAAACTCTACACTCCCTCCTTGAAAATGCCCACTGATGCCTGTTTGAACTTTATGAAATTGCTACAGATAAAACAAGTTTCCAACACTAAAAGAAGTGCTCTAGCCAACCCAATCTCTAGAGAAGAGATCCTTCAAGACATGAAAAACATCTCATCTGGCAAAGCTCCCACACCAGGTGGCTTCCTGATTGAATTCTATACAACATTTGCCCCATCAATTATTAAGTCCCTTGAGTTGGTCCTCTCCCACTTTGTCAATTCTGGTTTACTGCCTGGGTCTGCATCAGAGGTGACTATCGAGAATATCCTCAAAGAGTTATAAGACCACTCAGACCCTAAAAACTTCAGGCTATTTTCCCTACTCAACATGGAGGCAACAATCTATGCTAAAATCCTCATTAACTGTCTCGCCCCACTGATTCCTAAACTTGTTCATCCAACACAAAATGGCTTTCTCAAAGGACACCTAGCTGGTGACAACACCTGCTACTTGTCCCAGCTCATTAAAATAACCTCAAATCCGCTCTCCCCCAGCTGCAGCCATAGCCCTAGACATAGAGAAGGTTTTCAAAAAGGTCTCTTGGCCATCCCTCGAAGGCACACTTTCCAGACATGCCCTGGGGAAAGAGTGTATCATGATTACAAATGCCCTAAACTCTAGACCCTCCACAAAATTTAGAATCAGTGGATCCCTATCCCAAACCTTTACCCTTCATCAAGGAACCCAGAAGGAACCCCATTACTGTTTTTACTTGCCATTTATCCCCTACTATTAATAATTAATGATTCACAAAATATTCCAGGCAGTTCATTTGCCGATGCCCCATATAAAACAGCTGCATACGTGGACTATATTAAGATTTTTACAGAATCCCCAGAGCTCGCATTCTCTGCAACCCTTTCCAATACAAAAGAAATATTCTTCATTCTCAGGATACTCCCTAAATGTGGATACAATTGCAGTACTCCCTTTAAATATCCACTGCCATCCTTCAATGTGCGGCTCATCTAACTACAATGGAAATCTACACAAAACATACCTTGCAATCTGGTTCGCTAAAACCCTCACCAAAACAGTGACCACTAGTGAGAGTAAAACTCTAATTGAAATAATAGTGCTTCTGTCTGCATGGTCCCCAAAGCACATATCCTAGTGGGGGGGCGGGGGGAGGGATTCAAAACTATAAAATAATGGTTTCTCCACTGATTAATTTCCTATCAAGCATGCTACCTACTCCACTTTCCCCAGACTTTTTCACTAAAGTTAACAAACTTGTCTCCGATTTCCTATGGAAGAACAAAAAAACTAGAATTACCCTTAAAAGAACTGAGAACAACGTTGAAAATAGGGGATTGCAACTTTCCTAACTGGATTACCAACCAGACAGAATGCTTAGTAGCCTAGGGCTCTCAGTGATTTGAATCTAATCCACTGAAGAAAACTATCTGGGCCATCTTGAAACTCTCAATTTGTCACCAAGTCTCTCTTAGCTCCATACTAACAATGGCCCAATTCCCTTAACCCCAGTCTCTCTCAATATTCAAGGACGCTATATCAGCCATACTCGATATCAAAAATCCATTAACTCAACCTCACAGCTTTGTGGTACAATAAGAAATGACTCTTCAACCAGATTTTGGCATATAAAAGAATTATTGTTGTGTAGTTCCTAATAATACGTGGGATCTGCGCCTTTAGATACCCTTCAGAAGATGGCCGCTGAAAAGGAGCTCCTTTAGGAAGCTTCAGGCTTGGGATAAACCACCGCTCTCAAATCTCTGTTTTAGCTTTGCCATCCACCTCCCTCCCTTTCCATACCTGCTATTTAACACTCTTTCCTTACCGAGGGTGGTACTGCGGACGGATTCTTCTTCCCTGATCGGTGACCTACAAGAGACAGACCTCTCCCTCTGAATTCTCCATTTGATTGACGACCTACGAGAGTCTTACCTGTCCCACTGAGACTAAGATGCACCTTTCCGTCCGTTGGCTGCGCTCGGATATTTGCTCGACTCACTTCCCAATGGAGTCGATTTGGGTGGAAATTTGTCATTGCTGAGGGCTATTCCTTCGAACTGACTCCTTTCCTAGAACCACCACCTTCGAGTAAATGGACCTCTTGCTCTGGTTCTTGTGGCACATGTCTCTGGCTGTCAGTTGTGCCTCAGTCTGGTTCTTCATCTTACCAATGACCCATGGAATTGGCCTGGGTTGCCCCAACAGTTTGGAACCAATGCATGCTACATTCACTGTCCCCAAGGAAATGGTCCAGGTTACCCCCCCAGCTCTGATCCCATGCAGACTCCAACCGATGTCTTGAAGGGCAGGTGGCACTAGTTGAACCAAGCCGACTTCTGAGCTGCCTCCCCTTTGGATGTTTATGACTGAGGCCTTGATTTGCCTCTGCAGCTCTGTTTTGGCTGGTGTGTCTGCTGCTGCTTTCACAGCTCCCCCTGTGCCTGTGTCCTCCCGGAATGCCTCTGTCCTCTGCCGCTGCCCCTGCTTTCTGGTGGCGGGAGGGTGGTTGGATGCCGGATTACGCTCACCTCAGCATTTTTTCCCAACTCCCAAGGGCTGCAAGAGTCTGGTGTTTGCCCCCCCTGATCCATGTTCTAAAATGGCGACCTTCGGTTGGGCTCTTGTTTGGTCTTTCTTGACCCTGGGATGCTGCTTTAATCTTCACTACACGGGTGAGCTCTGCGCCTGATGCCCTCACTACTGCGGCCTCTTACTTTCACTTCTAATCCTGCTAGTTTGTGGCTGCCTTCCCTCTCCACCTTTTCTCTGTCTGGAAGGTTGACCTACTAAGCCGTGGCTGCCTTAACCATCTTCATCCCGCTGACCACCCCCCCTTGATACCTGGTTTCCCTCACCTCATTGTTATCTCTTAGATCCAAGATTATTTTACCTCATCGTGTTATTCTCTACCTGAGCCCTACTCTTTTTCCCACTCTGTTGAGATATAAAATTATAAATATTCATGATTGGCCCGCTATGTACCATATACCCGTATATAAGTATGAATAATCGCAAAGTATTAGACAATATATGTAGATTTAATGATAGATTCATGTAGGCCCGTTCAGACCTATTGATATAGTCAGGGCCACTTTGTTTTGTTTCCTTTCATTCATGTACGGTTTCCCAGAAGTCACGTATTTTATTCTCTACCCCCACATAAGGCTAGGTATAGAGAAACATATTCGAAAAATGTTTTCATTGAAATGCTGCACCAAACCCACAGTACCACGAACAAAACAAACTGCTGGGTTTGTGGTTTGCTAGCGTCAGTTATGCATCAGCATGAGTTGTTTATCTCTCTTCCTTTATCGTATTTAGCCAGTTGTGAAGCCTGGTGGCAACTGCTATCGTTGATGTATTCCCACTATGTTGTAAATCCTAAAATATATTCTGAAAGGGATTATGAATCCATCTTAAAATATATAGAGCGACACCAAGGATTTGATGCTGAAGGAGATGAAGGACAGGGTTCCCTAGATCCAAACGCTTGTATGAATGTATATACTGATAAAAAAAATGATACTTGGTTGCAAGAAGAAATGCAGGATTTTGAACTTTTCAATTCCACGTTGTATTTTCAGCATTTTAAAGAACGCAATGTTACCAATGATAGAGCCCTACCAATCCCCATCATAAATTCCACCTCTTTGTTTTGTACTAGGGGGCAATTTCACATTAAGGTAGGGAGTAGTACATGTAATTACACTTATACGTTGCAGACTGACAGTACTCCCCCGATGATCACTCCCCCTAATGTATATTTTGTGTGCAGAGAAAATGCTTATACTTGGCTTCCACGAGGATGGGCAGGATGGTGTTATTTGTCCTTTCTTTATCCCCCTGTCTATATTGCCCCTTCAGATTACCATAAAACTCATCAGCTAATGAAGAGAGAGATAGAATCTAAATGGACTATTAGGAGCTATGACACTGATAGCACTGACCAGACAGATACCTCAGTACAGCAATTTGAAGACATCTCCAAGGGCCTGGTCCCATTCTGGGGTCCGATTTTCAATAGTCGGAATATAAGGCGTTTGTCCAGAATAGTGGAAAACGTGGTTCAAACCACTACTGAAATTTTGACCAATCTCACTGTAGAGCTTCAGGCTACGAGACTTCTTTTTCTTCAGAATCGGATGGTGTTAGACGTCATCCTGGCAGATAGGGGCGGAGCTTGTCGCGTGATCGGTAGCTCTTGTTGCATTTTTATTCCTGATTCGGCCCCTACCATACATCTCGCTATTAAAAAATTACATTGACTAGCTAGCGAGTCACATGAAGAGAACGGTACTTGGTCCCTCAGTGGGTGGTTCTGGGGCTTTTTAGCTACATGGGGTTGGAAGATATTCATGATCTTGGCAGGAGCATTTGGAATAATCTTTACTTGCTGCTTACGCCTCCACTGTGGTCAGGCATGCTGTTCCTTTTGTGCTACTAAGATCACGTCTGCCCTGACCCTGCTAGACAAGAAAAGGTAGAAAAACAAATGATTCAAAAGGAAGTAACAGACCTCATGCAGATCGATGAAGGGATATTTGTCGAGTAGAGTTGCTATATTGGCCATAGTAGGCCAAAAGGGCCGTCTGTTGAGATATAAAATTATAAATATTCATGATTGGCCCACTATGTACCATATAACCGTATATAAGTATGAATAATCGCAAAGTATTAGACAATATATGTAGATTTAATGATAGATTCATGTAGGCCCGTTCAGACCTATTGATATAGTCAGGGCCACTTTGTTTTGTTTCCTTTCATTCATGTACGGTTTCCCAGAAGTCACGTGGTTCAGTTCGTGATACAAAACCATGCTAAATTGCTCAGTCTGCTTCTCTGATCTTTTTTGTGTAGCTCAGGGAAACCCAAGGTCTAACCTGCCTTTCTAGTGGGATGCGCACATTCTAGCAGGGCCCGTTTCTGTACTCCCCAGGGTTTAAGATAGACGAGAGGGCGCCTCACTGACCTGCTCCCGGAATAGCTTTTAGCTTAGCCACTGACAATTAGTAGTGCCTTATATGGGTCTTCCTGCTGGCTAACTGACAACTTGTGTTCTTCCTTGTAGGGTGTTAACCTGAATGTGTGAAAACGTATATATGCTTTGTATCATTTGTGTTTCGTCAGTCTCCTCTGCGCGCCTCCATGGGTCGTGTAGACCGAGGCTCCCCTGTCAGGGCCTGTATTTGATTAAATAAACGATTCGATCTTCTCCATTGCCGACTGCCTTATTATTCCTCTATGATATATGGGCTATTGGTAAGTATAGTCCGGTTATGTAAATTTTGAATCCTTCAACACTACAGACACACTTTTTGACTAGTACCTTTCTCCAGACCATTTTGTTTGCCACTTACTTTTTGCAATCTCTGGAAACATCACAAGGTAGGACTACCTGCAGTTATCCTTGATTAAGGACTGCCACTTTTAGATCAAGGTCTTCCTTAGCCTTACTTGGTAAAGAATTTTTTTTTGCTTATGTTAATGTTTTTCATAATATATAGTCATCACTAATCTTGGCTGCCCTCCATTTAAATTTTGTATTCCTATTTTTGATGTGAGTGTTGTTATGCATTGCCTTGAGTACTAGACCTGTTCCTGTACTCCTATTGTTGAGCACCATTTTTGAATATTTCACTTTACCTGAACTCTCCCTTTAGAATCCCCTTCTTTAATCTCCATTGTTTAAATTATGTTGTCCTGGTTCGCAATATTGATGTTCTCATATTTTGATATTTGTAATTGTTTATTATTCTGACAAATCACCCCTCTTATCTCCCAGCATTGGACTCTCCTCTCTCTCAAATTATTTACCCACCAGAATTCACTCCCCTTTTCTTGTATCTATATATACTTATTCCTCTTTCTTTCCCCTTCTCATCATGCGTCCAACCATGTCCCTCCCAAATACCCCCCTCACTCCCCTTGATCCTGCTTTCTCCAGACATGGCCCCAACTCATGGAACATCTTATACCCATCTAATCTTTCCAAAAAGGCGAAGAAAAATTTCAAACATAAATTATTGATTTGTCACCCTAAAATGCTAATAGTTGATACCTGCATAAACACACACATTGCCCGCCTCCCACTTTTTATCAATAAATATTTCAGAGACAAAACCAAAAAAAATAGTTTTAGTTTGTCTGGGTATCTTTATGTATAACCTTCCAATTTTGCATTTCTTTTTATGAACTTTTTTTTCAAATTTTACGAATGGAAAAGACACATATATACATTCAATACTATTTACAATACATATACATCATGCAATTCATAATTCTTGAAAAGAGAAAACAATATACACAACTCTGACTGAAAAAAAACCAATATGACATAAACAACTTACATACACAACAGATACTGCATCTCAATATAAAAATTAATGAATAACAATCAATATTCAAAAGAATAGCCTTCAAACAAAGTCAAAAAGAAGGAGATTATTGCACCAAAAGGTGTCCAAATTTTTCGTATCAAGCCTGCGCTGGTTTACTAAATCAATAGGAATTTTTTCACTGCTTAGGTTTTGCCGACGCATTTCAAATCCAAGCAAGCAAGTTCTTGGATTCTCATCAGGGCTCTGTGACTTATCTGTAATAGGTGTAAACAACAATAACGTTTTGTTTATTGATGCATTTCACCCTCTCTTATTCTGAAACACATTTCTCACACTATGAGGTTCTGCATATCTACCTGCGTAATTCGGGGTGGTTGAATAATCTTTGTGATTGGAATCTGTCCACTGGATGCTTGATAGTATCAAATAGTCCTATAAACAAGGGTTTGTTATTCTAAGCAAGCTTAACAATTATCTGTAGTTTTATTAGGCTAAACGGGGGGTCCTCTTGGACTGGGAATGGTCATACCTTATAATGGAGGTGGATATCACGATGTAATCAAGGCAGATTATATTGCACGTATTCTCTCTTAGTTTCTTTGACGATTTTTTTGACATCTCATATCACGGGCTGGCGGTTAAAAAATAATAATAGGGGAAAGATTTCGTTTAAATCAAACCTATTGGTCTTTTGCGCCCCCTGTACACGGCAAGTACCTGTTCATTTCAGCGGCATCGCTGTTCATGATGCAAATGGCTTGCTTCGGGAACGACTCCGACCACAAGACACGTTTTGACTCTTGTCCTAAAGCGTGAACAAACTACCGTGAGGGGTCTACATCAGCATAATTATCGAGTAATTTGCGGGTAAGAAGGGAAAATTTTAAAAGACGCTATCTGTTTTCTTTAGCCGCCAGCAGTCCCACTCTCGATTGTATCCACAATGGTGGCCATCTTGAAATTTTCCAATATGTAATGCAAAGTGGTCGAAGGAATTCTGGTACTTGTGGTTCCTATACTAAGCATTTATAACACTGGGAACTCGCCTGCCTATCTAGCGATACTATAGGTCTGTCATAGTTACTAAATATATGCACATCGTTCTTATATCTTATATCAGAGCGCTCTGGGTCCTCATTCTGTTTGCCAAACCCAAACGGGACACTTTGTTTATTGCAAAGATATATACAAAAAAATCTCAGTTAACGAGAATACTATAGTCTAGTGATCTCTGATAGATTATTAAGACCAGTTTGGGTACTATTAAATTTGAGAATCAAGTATGCCTCTTTCTGCAGTAATACCTTATCTACATCTGCCAAATGTTTAGTTTGGTTCATACAGAAAAGAATAGACCATTTGAACTCGTTCTCACCGTGGCAAAACTCAATTGCCTCTAGTTTGAGTTTAGTAAAGTCTGTTTGTCTGCATGGTACGAATTTCAATCCAAGGTACTACACTCAGATAGACTCAGTGAGTCTACCTGAGTGTAGTAGTCTTCCTCAGGTAGACTCACGGAGAGCATTGTATACATATCAAGGGCGGTCTAAAAACCGGTTTACTACTTTTTCCAAAACATCATCTTCTGACTCATCCGGGTCAGATACAAGGGGTAATAATTCTAAGAAACAAGTGGCTTTTTTAGATCAGGGCCAGCAACCAAAAAACAGATACAAGGCACCATGGGAGATGAGGACACGAAACTGCTTCTACAAATCGTAGGAGGGCCGAATACAATAGTTAATTTATCCACAAAGGTTCTGACTAAAGATGAAGACTCAGTGTTGAACCTTGGATTGAAATTCGTACCGTGCAGACAAACAGACTTTACTAAACTCAAACTAGAGGCAATTGAGTTTTGTCGCAAAGTGAGACTTAAGGCCTTTTTTGCAAACCAACCAACAACTCCAAGCTATGAGACAACAGGACTTAGGAATAAATCTAGATTTATACCTAGCCAAAATATACCTAAACAGATATATGCCTTCAAACAGGTTTTATTATCATCAATCAATAAATTAGAGAAAACCAAAAAATATGTAAAACAAAACATCAGTTATGGGCAAAGAGAGGCCATCAAAAGCTTGAAAGAAGATACCTCTGTGGTTCTAAAGCAAACCAACAAGGGCGGAGCAGTCGTGATTTGGCCCCGCAAGATGTATCTGTTGGAGGGCCCTAAACAAGTCAATAACAACATATGGTACCGTAAACTATCGGAAGATCCTACCAAAGAAATCCAAGGCATGATTTTAGAAATTTTGCAAATAGGTAAGGACGGTGGATTTCTAGGTCTAAAAGAATATGATTTGTGGCCAAAAAATGTCCTAGAATTCCCGTCTTATACCTATTACCTAAAATCCACAAAAACCTCAGTGAACCCCCAGGGCACCCAATAGTATCGGGCTGCAACTCATGTCTAGAGCTGATCTCAAAATATGTGGACTTTTTCTTAAAGCCATTTGTAGGAAAAGTAAAATTGTACTTGAGAGACACTACCGTTTTTTTAACCAAGATTGAAGGAACCCCGTTCAATGAGTCAACCCAAATAATGGTTACAATGGATGTGACATCCCTCTATACGCAGATCCCTCAGGATGAAGCTTTAGAGGTGATGGAAATATATTTGGAGAGTAGAGAAAGACCTCATAGAGTCCTAACATCATTCATTTCAAAATTGGCTGAAATAGCCCTCAAAAAGAACTATTTTTCCTTTAATGCGAGTTCTTTATGCAAATTAAGGGGACTGCCATGGGATTTCCTCATGCCCCAGAGATGGCGGTCCTGTATATGGCAGAATATGAAAAGATATTTGTGGACAATAATAATCCCTGAGGTTCCGTGACAATTGTAAGTGGTGTTTTCGACTCGCACGAATATGGTCGAGTCTGGTATCTATGAACCGCAAATGACGTGTTTAGTGGGTGTACGTGTTTTCACTGTGCTAGCCTAAACCGTTCGTTTTGTTTCGTGGGTTTCTTCATCTGAGCCCACGGGTTCCATCTTAGATACGGCATCCATTTTGTTTCTTGCCCTCAAGTAGCCAGCGAACGGACGCTGTCCGCTTCGCGACCCTGGGATTCCCAAACTCTTGCGGAAGACACGTGTTCCTTTGAAGGTGTCTTTATGATGAGGGGGATGGTACTGTAAGGCAGATGGCCCCGCTCGAGGCTCATCTTGCCGTGCCGGTCTATTGTCTTAGTTGTGCATTCATTAGGCACGTCCCCTTTGATGCCTGCAACTCGTGTTTCCTGGTACCACCCCTTTTACACCCTCTTCGATCTGTTCGCTATCCTCGTCTTCCTCTGCACCTGTTTCTGTCTCTTCCTTAATTCGTTTACAGCCGAACGGAATGCACTAATGGTGGGAAGATGTACTTTTACAGTTGGGAACTGCCAAATGCTACTGTAATTATGTTCCGGGCCCTGAATACATGAAAGTGACCCCCTATGATATTTACTGTGGGAACCGGGTTGTAAACCTTTGTCTGTTATGTTATCCTATGATAGGAAACTGTATAAAAGGAGCGATCCACAGATACAATTTGAAGCAGTCTCCGTGAACTTACATGCTATGTACTTCTTGTGACTTCTGTGTTCCCTGCAGTAATAAACCTCGAATCTTTGACGCCAAAGGAAGTGTCCCGTGTCTCTGTCATTTGTACGCCAGAACAGGTTACCCACGAAGGTTTTAGGTGTTATCCCTGGCACCGCTGGGTCTTAGAAAAACCCAGTCCTTCAGTTGGCGCCCACGTGGGGCTGCATCAGTGGTACCGGTCCAAGCCCGACGATCGTGAGGAACTTCGTGTGAAATCTCCGAGGGAAGGTGCACCCCGCTTCATCGATCCTGTTGTCGAAACAAGTGGCCCGACGACTTTTCCCGCGAAGATCCCTGCCTCCTGATGGCTGCGACGGACTGCTGCCCTGACTGTAGACCTGTTTTGGCGCCTGGCATAGACCTTGGTACAGCGAGACGATTGACGGGCCTTCCTGGTGACGCCATTGATCTTTGAGTTAAGTATTTGTGGGTCGCTCCCAGAGTCCTTCGTTGTGGGTGCTTAGTTGTTGCATGGTTCCATTGCATTTGTAGTTCTTGGTATTTTGTTCTTTGTTGTGATATTTGACGTCTGCAGTCGCCAAAAACCGAGGGTTTTTGCTCTTTGCAGGGACATTGTAATCCTATAACCCTTGACGTTTGTGAAACTCGGTTAGTGTGCATGATGCCTGGCCGTAGTACTTTGTTTAGTTTTTTTAGGAGTTGTGGTGCGGATTCCCGACTGGAGGACTCGTGTCCGATACCTCCGGTTGGAACTCCAACTTACGAGTTGTAGAGTCGACACGGTTTGGGCCCTATTACATTCAATGAGTGTTGGGTTTGTTACACTAAAAAAGACGGTGTCCTTAGTTGACCACCTCATGGTAGTTTTGAGGCCCCGATTTTAGATAATCTTGAAGCTAAATTGTTCCAGAGAAAAGCAAGGCCGGCCATGTTTGATTCCTTTCGGTTGTGGCGTAAAGAAGCCAAGCAGAGAGAAATCAAGCAGATTAAACGTAATAAGAGAGAAGGAATTGTTACAATGGTAAGAAACGCAGAGCAGTTCCAGCGAGATAAGGAGGAAAAGATAGATTGCAGCGCATGACTATAGATAAGTGTTACCCCGCTTTACTGACGGGTACGGATAAGCAGGAGGAAGTAGTAGAGGACCCCTTGTTGACCTATCTCTTGAAGTCACCACCTCTGTACACACAGGGTACCGCAGTTCCTGTGTTTCCCCCTGTCCCTATTCCTCCACCTGCTCCTGTTCCTGTACCCCAACCTGCTCCCGTTCTTCAACCTGTTCCTGCCCCTCTACCTGCTCCTTTCCCTACTGCTCCCCCGCTTGTACTTCCTCATACTCCTGCTCCCGCTGCTCCTACTGTTTTGGTTACTCCTGCTGTTCCTTCTGTTCCTGACACTTCTCTTGTTACCCCGTTGTGTTACTCCTCTTCCCCATCTTCTCGACGTCGTGTCCCCTCTGTTGCTGCTAACTTTTTCACTTCTCTTGGACCGGTTCTTGAGTCCACTGGTTCTGATGGTCCTCAAAGGCGAAGTCAGCTTCCCGGTAGTAGGGAACGTGACTCGCTGTATAATATGGCGATGGGTTGGATTAGATACCCCCTTAGGAATCCTCCACGTGTGGTGCTTGATACGTTCTGTCAATTCAACATACCAACACAAAGGTTCGTGTTTGAAGAAATGTGCAAGTTTTTACGTGATTAAATATCAGCTGATGCGTCTGACGATGTATTGACTGCTCTGACTAATCTTCAACTCCAGTTTGCGAGCGGAATACTGGTGGGTAGCAATGTTCGACGTGCTGTCGAGCAGTTGCTGTCTTTTCGTCCTTCTATAATGCCTCGGGCATTGTTTTTAGAAGACATTGAGGAACCGCCAGCAGCGCCTGGTCAGTTTCCCATGCGTGAAGTTCCACCAGTGTGGATGCCAGGTAACCCTGGTGCTGCTCCGCCGATCCTGCCACACTTCCAGAGAGTGTGGATACATCTTCCGTGGAAGCGATCGGAAGTATTGCAGGTGAAGGAATCTTTGCCCGATCCTCGCAAAAATCCTGCAGGATACTATAAAGAATTATCGCAGCTAGTGGATGCTACGATAATGAACCTTGCTGACATCGATATGTTGTTCGGTAACGTAGTTCCGCAACCGTTTTGGGCGAAAATTCGTCAAGAAAATCATGTAGCAGAATTAGGTGGTGATTGGGCTGCTCTTATAGAGGCGGATACACGACAAGTTGGTGGGGCTAAGCCTGAACAGTTAATTATGGCTTTGCCCCAAAGAATTATTACCCTTATGAAAACGCTTATGCCAGCTATGAAGGTGAATTGGGACAAACTGTCCGCTTGCAAGCAAAAGAAGGATGAGAGTGTCTCTGATTTCTTTACGAGATTTGAGGAGGCATTCATTGATCATAGTGGTCAAGATATGGGTACCGAGGGAGGTCAGCAATTGTTTGTGGACAAGTTTATCTCGAATTTGTTGCCGGACTTAAGCAACAAATTACGGAATTCAGAAAGTGCGTAGGCTGTTTCCACTTCTGCTCAAATATTGGCCACGGCCCAATTTATGGGAATAGGGAGAAAGAGGAAAATGATTGCGCCGATAAAAAGACGAAAGAACTCAAAACTAAAGTGTTGTTGCAGCAAGCGTATCCTCCACGGTCGAATCAGAATGATTCGCAACAGCGGAATCGATCGCAGTCTCAGTCGAATAGGTCGCAATCACGAAATGACTCCTCTTCGCAGAGATCTACATTGGGGTACAATCAGTGTGCCTATTGTAGGGGAGAGGGTCATTTGAAATTCGATTGTCCAGTTTTGCGTGATCGAAATGGTGGTAATTCATCTAGAGGAGGTCGTAGTGGTCCTCAACAGGCTTCACGAGGTAGAGGCCGCGGTGCTCAAAATGATCGTTCTAATAATTCTTCTGATTCTAATAATTGTTTTGATCAGCATGGATCGTCGCAAGGAAGATCTGCGCAGTACAATATGGACGATTATTACGTCGATCAGGGTACTGACGACGGTAATTACTAGGACAGCCATAGACAAGGAGAGGGAGTAGTATCAGTTCCAGTTGATCAGAGAGGGCCTTACGTCGCAGTTGCCACCTCGGGCGTCTTTGAGCCTTTTCTGTTGGACACTGGTGCAGCGAAAAGTTCCATCATGCATTCGAAACTCCCTGGTGCACCTTTGTCTGGCTTAACAAATGTTTCCGTTGGATTCTCTGGCGCCCCTGTTAGCAATCTGGTTTCGCGCCCTTTACCCCTTGCCATTGGGCCTCGTGAGCTGAAAGCTCCTTTGATTTTGACTACTGGTTGTGGTGAGAATCTCTTGGGCCTGGATTTGCTGGAACGTCTGTATGCGACTTTGTATTGTTCTCCTGCGGGAGTAAAGCTTACATTGGGTGAGAAAGTTGTCTCTCCTATGTACTTATCCATCGACAAGCTTCCACCGGAATTGAGTTCTCTTCCTGCATCTTTGTGGGCAACAGGTCCCAATGACGTGGGCCTGCTTGACATCTCCCCTTTTTTTTTTTTCTCAACAAGATGGCCGCCTGGTAGGAGCTGCCTGAAGGAGCTCCCCGTGCTTGGGATCCCTTAACCGGGTATATCCCTGTTAGCAGCAGCCAGCAATCGTGTTCCGGAATATTAGTAACAGAAGCAACGTTTGTGGATTGAATTTTGGATGTTTTGATGTTTTGTGCAGCACCGTTGTGACCCGCCAGCACCATAGTAGAGGAGCCCTGCAGCGACGGAGAGCTGAGGAAGGCTTGGGCTGCAGAGCAACGTTCTGACCGGCCCGCACCACGGCACAGGAGTCCAAGTGGCATCGGAGGGCTGAGAGTGGCCTGGGACGTTGTTAGCTGCCACCTGACAACATCAACAAGCGGGCATCGGGATCGGGACCAAAGCGGAACGAAGACCGTACCCCTCCCCCACTCCCGAACGGAGGCAGAGGTTGGCTGGTACCTCGGAACCGAAGGCAACAACTGGGACGTTGGTAGCTGCCACCTGACAACATCAACAAGCGGGCATCGGGATCGGGACCAAAGCGGAACGAAGACCGTACCCCTCCCCCACTCCCGAACGGAGGCAGAGGCTGGCTGGTACCTCAGAACCGAAGGCAACAACAACGGACAACGGACCACCCGAACGGAAGCAGAGGCTGGCTGGTACGCGGGACCGAAGGTAACAACAACGGACCCCCGCGCCCCCCCCCACGGCAGTGAAGGACGCTGGCTGCAGCACCGGGATCAGCGCGGGACGATACAACGAGGACAACGGAACCCCTCCCCCACCCTCAGCGGATCTTCGCTAGCGGACAACAGGCACCAGGAGGATCAGAGCGGGGCGATCACCGGACCTCGCCCCCACGCAATCACTCATTCGCGTCCTGAAACAGGGACCCCTCCCGACGGCAGCAAAAGGCGCTGGAACGGAGGCAAAGCACCGGGACGAGGCCATAACAACAACACAACCCCCCCCCCCCCCTCCCACCCGCCCACCCGCTCGCTCCGCAGCACAGGAACCCTGGCGGTCTTGAGGGCTGAGAGGGGACTGGGACGATGGTTGTTGGCAGACACAGTGTTGGCACATTCTCTCACAGCGGACCTGTGAGAGCTACGCGCTGCTCAAAGTCAAAAAAGGTATTTATTACATTCGCCGGCACTCACTCGCAAAGCTCTATTGTCCAAAATGGCGGGGGTCTAAAATAACGAAGGCAATAAATCACCGCCTGGGCCCACGAGGCTCCTTCAAGATAAGACCCCATCACAGCAGCAACCTTGAGACCGGGCTAGCACGAAAGTGAAACTCCCTTCCCTGCTCACAAAGCAATAGAAATAAACAGAGGACTAATGTCTCATTCCCTTTTGTGGTGGCCATCTTTGTCCAGTCTCTCTCTAGGGTTGCCATCTTGGACTAGTCATTGGCTGCTGAGCCATTGATTTAATTCTCTAACTGACACTAAGAACTCTCCCACCCAGCTACCGTACTTGGGTGCGCACCTGTCTGTATCATGGAACTTCTTCTTATCGGCTACACAATTTACACAGCTGGGCGTATTTCACGTTGGATTTAGATAGCCTGCTCTTTCGCAGTGTTACTTAATATTATATTCCTGATTGTATCCAGCACTTTTCACTTTTCCTGCATTGGATTTAGTTATTTTGTTGGATTTAGATAGTCTGCTCTTTCGCAGTGTTATTTATTTATTATTACATTCTGATTGTATCTAGCACATTTCACTTTCCTGCACCGATTGCTACCCATCTATTAGTGCCTCTTACAGTAGCATTATGTTCTATATACCCTACTATATCTTGCACGTCCTACTTTATCGTCACCGGTAATGCACCGTTTGCTACCTCATATATTTCTCTTTTGCTGCTCGCTAATGCCACCTGTGGTGTTATTTAATCTGTGTCATTTAATCTGTGTGTGCATTTGTATTCTGTCACTGACTCCTGTACCCTATATATTTTTGACTACTCGTTATTGACACCTTTGATTTAGATATTTTTTATGGTCTGCACAGTTATTTTATTCAAGTATTTTTCTATATTTCATATCTTATACCTCATATATCTTTTCGTTGCTGCTCACTAATGTGATAACACTAATGATATTATTATGGTTTGCACAGTGTTTTATTCCAGTATTTTGTCAGTATTCTATTGCTACTTGCTCCGATTACTACCCCAAATACCTCGGAAGCCTAGTGTCAGCCAATCCTGTACGCACCGACTACTACCTCAAATACTCACTAGCAGCTCACTAGTGTGACTTACCATTACCTCACTATGATGGTCTGCATTTGTACTCTGGGTATAGCACTACTGTGCACTCACTAGTGGCACTTTAGGCCCACGCAACTGTTTAGGACAGTGCACCCTTCCCTCCTACACCCTCCCTCCTAAAACCTACCTAGACTGTCCTATGCAACGACTACTACCTCAAATATCTGGCAGCTCACTAGTAGCAATTACCATTAGCTCACTATGACTGTCTGCATTGGTACTCTGCGTATAGCATTACTGTGCACTCACTAGTGCTCTCACTAGTGTCACCTTAGGCCCACGCAGCTGTTTTAGAACAGTGCACCCTTCCCTCCTACACCCTTCCCTCCTGCACCCTTCCCTCCTAAAACCTATCTAGACTGCCCTCCCATCATGGAACCCGTCGGCAAACACACATATAGAATCAACTACCCACCCTCACTTACTAAAAAAGCCGCTAAACGTTTTAAACACAACTTCCTGAGGTCCCACCCTGAAACTCCTTGTGCAGACACCTACTTCTCACCAGTCAATGGTTCACTGAACATTGATATTATCTTCCACACCACACGCAGAGCCCAATGGAGAAACATGTTCCGCACCTTACTCACCGTCTCCACCTCCAGGAATTTCGCGCATGGCCTAAAACTCACCATCACTCCATCCCAACTCTTCCCGGGCAGAACAACCATCACTATATATAATAACGGGATCATCCTAATGCAATCCACTGACAAGAACCTGGAACTACTAGACAACATGTTCCCCAAGTTCAAACAACACCTCGCCAGTCATCGGACCCCCACCCATAGCACCCGCAGGCCTATCACCCCTGAAGTCACCCCCAATCAACCCCAAAATGACACGCACCTTCCCCCCACCCCCGGCACCTCAGACACTCACCCACCTAATGTAGCTACCTTGCACTCCACAGCTACAGACATAGATCCTTCAGCCGCACATTCCAGCGGCACCCCCTTCCCCCCCTACAACCTCACCTTGTCATCCTCTCATACCACTCCCATCCCTGACACCACAGCCTCAAGCCACATTCATTCTAACCTACCCCAGCCTCGAAACGCCATGCACCTCTCCTTTACTCCCGACACCCTAGTCACTCACCCACTTACCGTATCTACCTCACTCCCGTCGAGCACAGACATAGATCACTCCCCCGCCTACACCAACCACCTCACCCCTTCCCATCACACACCAGCCCTCACCCACTTTCCCACCCCTAATACCACAGCTCCCACCCAAAACGACATGCACCACCCCCTTACTCCCGGCATCTTAGTCACTCACCCACCTACCGTAGTTACCCCTCATCCCTCAAACACAGACCTAGACCTCTCTCCCGCTTACAACAACCACCCCACCCCTTCCCCCTACTCAACAGCCCTCATCCACGTCCCTCTCATCCCCGTTCCTCTCACCCCTGATACCACAACTCACACCCACAACCCGCCTAACATAGATCAACATCAGACCGTCACACACAAAGGCAAACCCCACTATTTATCCCCCCCCATTCTCAGCCCCCACTTACTCCCATTAACTAAGCACACAGAACACACCACCTCCATCAACTCAACTCCACCCTCTCAAAAAAGAACCATCTACAATCCCGCTACCCTCCCCAGTCTCACCCCCCACTACCCAACCTCCACCACTAATAAATGCCCATCCTCCACCTTGCACTCTACGCCTACCACCAATACTCTCATCCACGCCACCAACCTCTCCCCTATGTCATCCACGCCCGACCCTCCCATCCCCACCTCCAACACATTTCCCACAATAGACCACATTACGGCCTCCCTCCTCCAGCTCAAAGAAGACATGTACATCATCAAACAACAACTACTCTGTCTATCACACTCCAATCACCCCTCACCCAACACCCTCCACCAGATCAAACAAGACATTCACAGCATCAAACAAATACTCAGCACACACCCCAGACACCACTCACGCGCCTCCACCATCACCTCCCCTCCCAAATGGTCCTCCAACCGGGCGGCGAACTCTCGCACTCGACTCCCACCGCATTGGACCTCAATCCCTGTTCACAATCGCGAAAATCGCCCCCACCGCTCCTGCAACCCTCTCTCAGACCTAGACACAACCACACTCCTCCGCTCCTATGACTCAGGTCCCCATAGCATCACACCCGACACTCTCACTGCCATTCCCACGATTCACTCCAATCCCCTTAGACCCCCCACACTGAACAACAGAATCGCTATCCATAGTAACCTGAGTAATGTCCCCCTCGCTCTAGAACACCCTTCTGCCATCGACACACCCCGTCTCAAATGCACTCTGCTCAACTGCAGATCAGCCGCTAGACACTCGGCCGCCATTGCCGATCTCATCCTAAAATTGGATCTTGACTTAATCATCATTACTGAAACATGGCTAACAGAAGCTTCTACACCTATAATGGACATTCTGGTTCCCCCCAACTACCACATCACTAGACTTGATAGGTCTGGCAATAAAAAAGGTGGCGGAATCGCATGTATATACAGGAGCAACCTCTCTGTCTTGAAAGTAACTTCCCCTTCCATACCCTCCCCTACGTCTTGTGAATACATCTGCCTCAATATTGTCAGTGAGGGCAAACAGATCTGCACTCTGCACGGCGTTTACCACCCACCCGGTGACAACCTTACCTTCTCCCAACAAATCATGGACATGATCTCAACCAACTCCGGGCGACAACTCACACAAATATACCTTGGTGACTT
Source organism: Lissotriton vulgaris (assembly GCF_964263255.1). Taxonomy (NCBI): domain Eukaryota; kingdom Metazoa; phylum Chordata; class Amphibia; order Caudata; family Salamandridae; genus Lissotriton; species Lissotriton vulgaris. The sequence continues at coordinate 74,540 of NW_028242442.1, forward strand.
CAACCTCCGCTGGAACGATCACAATGATGCGGTGGTAAAAAGTCTGAAGAATTTCCTTAACGCCCTTGACCTCACCCAAATTTGCAACAGTCCAACACACGATAAAGGCTCTATCCTTGACCTTATCATCTCCAAAGAGGGCTCTATCCAACTCGAATCTATCCAACCCTGTGACTGGTCAGATCATCATATTGTCACATTCTTCATCAATGAAAAAGTTAAACTTAACCCTGCTCAATCCGCCAGGCCCAAAGTCTGGAAAAGAGACATGAAAAAGCTAAACTCAAACTCGCTGCCCCCCAACAGCTGCAACTCACTGCTTCCTCCTGCTGGCGTTAAGGACGTCCAATCCTTGACTGATCACTATCTTAACACTATGACCTCAATAATTAACGAAGTCGCACCCTTGCAGCTAAAAAAAGCCACCGCAAAAATCTCCAACCCCTGGTACGACGGGAGTCTCAATGACGATAGACGCGCAATGCGAATGGCAGAGCGCACCTGGAGATCAGCTCCCTCTGCACTGAACCTAAAAAACCTGAAGAAAAAGAGAAATGCCTACTTCAGGAAAATAAAACGATCAAAATCAGACTTCTTCAAGCGTCAGCTCGACCAAGCCAAAAATCGTCCGAGAAAGCTGTTTGAGCTTATCCGAACACAATCCAAAGAACAACCCCAACCTCTCAACACCATGCGCGAAGCTCCCTCCTGCGAAGACTTCGCCTCTTTCTTTAACCAAAAAACTGACAACATAAAGAATGATCTCCTCATGGACGCAAGCCTCTTCCCCAAACCCCACCGCATAGCACCCACCAAACCAAAAAACAATGCCTCCTGGTCAACCTTTGTCACCTACACAGAAGAAGAAATTGGCAAACTGCTCAGCACTCTGAAACCATCCAATCACCTCACGGACCCCCTTCCTGCTAACGCTGTCAAAGTCCTTACCCCGTCGCTCCTTCCACTCTGGACCAAAATCATTAACAGCTCACTTCAACAAGGGATCATTCCCGACTCCCTCAAAGTCGGACAAGTCACACCTTTGCTGAAGAAACCTACAGCCGACCCCTCTGACCTAAACAACTACCGTCCCATTACCAACATTCCGACGCTTGCCAAACTGCTGGAAAAATGCGCACAAATACAATTGACTAAACACATTACTCAGTTTGATCTACTCAACTCTCATCAATCAGGCTTCCGAGCAAATCACAGTACTGAAACTGCTATGACTCACATAATTGACGACGCCCTCCAAATCCTAGATCATAACGACACCTGCCTCCTCATCCTCCTTGATCTCTCCTCCGCATTTGACACCGTCAAACATGAGAACTTACTCGAACTATTAAACACAAGAATGGGCCTATCTGGAACTGTGCTCAAATGGTTTACGTCCTTTCTGCATAACAGGTCGCAGAAATTCAAGAGCAACAACTTGATGTCCGCGCCAAGACCTGTATCGCTAGGCGTACCACAAGGATCCTCCCTATCCCCAACTTTGTTCAACTTAGTTATGGAACCTCTAACCACTTTGCTGCAAGAATCCAATGTACACTTCCACATGTATGCTGATGACACCCAACTTTATCTCAAACTACAATCACCCAAAGACATCACGCTCTTGAACTCAACGATCAGAAGCACTCAATCTTGGCTGGCCGCTAATCATCTCAAACTCAATGCCCTTAAAACAGAGTTCCTTCTGATCTCACCACCCGCGAAGATCACTACCGCACAAATGTGGCTTAAAGACCTCACAGCACTTAATGTTCAACCCACCATTGTGGACTCAGCAAAATCTTTGGGCATAACACTTGACACCAATCTCAGCATGCAGGAACACATCAACAAAGCAACTAAGGGAGCGAACTACCAAATCAACACCCTTAGGAAACTTAAACCTTTCCTTCCAGCCAAAGACTTCCAAACTGCGGTACATTCACTAGTCATACCTCGAATAGAATACGGCAGCACCGCACTCTGCGGTCTCCCCCGAGCTACTACGGCACCCTTAAGAGCCTCTTTAAACGCCGCAGCGAGACTTATCACTGGATCAAAAAAACACTCACACATTTCCCCTGACTTCAAATCCCTGAACTGGCTGCCGTTTGAAGCCAGAATACACCTGAAAATCGCTTGTTTGACGCACAAGGCTATCCACCTGAGCTCACCTAGATACCTCGCACAGAAGCTGACGATTTCTGGAGGCACCAGAAACACTAGAGGTACAAACAATCTTTTGCTAAAGCCTAAAAGATTCCGCAAGGAAAAAACCTATAAACGCTCCTTCTCGGGAATGGCTCCCAGGATTTGGAATTCGCTTCCCCCTGAAACCAGGCTGATCACATCCTTCATACTTTTCAAGAAAGAAGTAAAAGCGATCCTCATGGCTAAATACACTTGAACCACTACTGGAGATAAAACTACAAAGACTCGTTACTCATCTGTACTATTTGTTCGAACCCTTTGTATTTTTATTTTGACTCTGAATTTGATTTACTTCACTGTTTTATGATATAACTTCAATGTACTTCTAACATGATTGTTGTATCTGCGTATACATGCTCCCCTTCTCTGTAAAGCGCTCTGATATCTGCGAAGATCTTGTTCGCGCTATATAAAACTTTCAAAATAAATGTTGTTCACTTGAAATCTAATGTGCGATTGCCACGTATTCCCCAGTATCGTATCTCCCTTGATGGTGAGCGAGCACTGTTGGCGATCATCTACGATTTGATTGAGAAAGATGTTATCGAGGAAACTCGGGGAAACGTGTGCAATAGCCCTGTTCTACCCATTCTGAAGCGCACTGATCCATCAAAGCCCCCTGTTTATCGTTTTGTCATCGATTTACGGGAGGTGAATAAAATTGTGATTCCTCAGTTCCCTGTGGTGCCCGACATTACGGCTCTACTGACTCTGATTCCAGCCTCTGCATCTTGGTTCTCGGTGATCGATTTGAAGAATGCTTTCTTCAGCATTCCGATTGCTGAGGAGAGTAGGGACCATTTCGGTTTCTCTCTTGGTAGGCGCAGCTTTAGGTTTAAACGCGCTCCTCAGGGCTACTGTGAGGGTCCATCGATATACAGCCAAGCCTTGAAGAGCCAACTTGATGCGTTTGTGTTGCCGGCCGGTGCGGCCTTGATCCAATATGTCGATGACTTATTGGTGGCTGCAGACACTCAGGACATTTGCAAAATTGCTACTGTGTCGTTGTTGCAGCATCTTTGTGACTTACATCACAAGGTGTCACATTTTAAGCTGCAATATTGTTGTCAAGAAGTAACCTATCTAGGTCACTTATTGTCAAAGGAGGGAAGAAGGTTGACCCCAGAGAGAACTGCAGCGATTGCTCGAATGACTGTGCCAACAACTCAGAGAGATGTGCGTGCCTTTTTAGGTATCACGTCATACTGCAGGCAATGGATTCCAAATTTTTCATTGCTAGCGAAACCATTGGTGGCTCTTACATGCAAGGATGTTCCAACTCCTTTACCATGGACGGAAGAATGTCAGAAAAGTTTTTCTGAATTGCGTGATAAGTTGTGTTCGGCCCCTGTGTTAGGTACCCCTGACTACAGTAAGCCGTTTACACTATACGTTCACGAGAGGGAAGGTTGTGCGTTGAGTGTTCTAACGCAACAATTTGGTGGTAAGCAGCGTCCATGTGCATATTTTTCCTCGACCTTGGACCCAGTAGCTAGAGCATTGCCGAGTTGTTTGAGAGCAACAGCGGCAGCTGCGGCGTCCATCCGACAATCTGCAGGATTGGTTATGGATAATATGCTTACAGTGATGGTTCCGCATGCAGTTGACACTCTCTTGAATCGTACGAAAACCCAACACCTGACAAGTGCAAGGTTGTCTGGGTATGAGCTGACGCTTTTGGCAAGTCACATTCAAATAAAACGCTGTAATGTCCTGAACCCGGCGACTTTGTTGCCAATCAGTATGGAATCAGACGAGGTAACACCTCATGACTGCTACTTACGAACTGAGGAGGAAACAAAAGGTCGTGTTGAATTGAAAAATACTCCATTGGAAGACCCCGATGGGACCCTGTATGTGGATGGGTCGTGTTTTAAGTTGCCGAATGGTGATGTGACGACTGCGTATGCTGTGGTGACATTGAGTACGGTTGTGGAAACTGCAAGGCTGAATCAGAATTCTGCTCAGGCGGCAGAGCTGATTGCTTTGACTAGAGTGTGTGTGTTGTCGAAAGGGAAACGGGTGAATGTGTTTACGGATAGTCAGTATGCATTTGGTGTTGCGCACAGTTTTGGACGTTTGTGGAGAGAGAGAGGTTTTATGACATCGCATGGTACAAAGATTCAGCATGGACAGCTTGTGAATGATCTTTTGGATGCACTTACATTGCCCGAGCAGGTGGCGATTATTAAATGTAGTGCAAACCGTAAGGTGATAGATGATGTTGGTCGTGGCAATGCGTTTGCGGATGAGATTGCTAAGGAGACTGCCCGGAATCTTAGCACTAAAATGTATGTGACAAGTTCGGTAAGGTGGCCTGCAGAAACTGGTATGTGTGAGGACACTATCGAGAGTGTGAAAGCGGTTCAGAACGAGGCCACTGAGTCTGAAAAGAATAAGTGGAAAGAGAGTACAGGAAAGTTGGATGCGAATGGCTGCTGGATCGATTTGTCGGAGAATAAGAGATGGATGTTGCCGGATGCGTATGTACTGGCTGTTGTGACGATGGCACACAGCTTGGCACATATTAGTGTGAAAGGTATCTGCAAGTTATTGTCCCCTGTATGGAAGAATGATGGTATTGCTAAGTGTGCTGAGAGATTGGTTAAGAATTGTATGATATGTATGATGTACAATCCTGGTAAGGGAACTCCTACACCCCCTGGCCATTTTGCTCCCCCTTCATGTCCCTTTGAGGTGATTCAGCTAGACTTCATCCATATGGAGCGATGCAATAACCTGAAGTACGTTTTAGTTGTGGTTTGCGCATTCTTCCGATGGATTGAAGCCTACCCTCTCAAAGACAACACTGCTTTGTCCACTGCGAAAATCCTACTGAAGGAATATTTTCCTCGGTATGGAATGCCACGGATTGTATGGTCTGATAACGGAAGTGAGTTTGTGGGGAGTGTGATGAAGAGTGTGTGTAAGGGCCTTGGAATTACACAGAAATTCCACAGTGCCAATCATCCCCAATCAGCAGGTTTAGTTGAAGGGTATAATGGCACCCTTAAATTGAAACTAGCGAAGATTCAGGCTACGACTGGTCTCTCGTGGCCTGACGCTTTGCCCTTAGCTCTTCTGTCAACTAGGGCGACTGTACACTCCCGAGTAGGGCTCAGTCCTTATGAGATTGTGTTCGGCCGCCCTGCCAATGTTTGGGGGGTCCCTAGACCCAGTGTGTTCTCTGATCTTGAGTACCCAATGTTGATCGATTATCTTCATGATCTGACTGCTAAACGGAGGTTAATTCACCAACAGGTCTTTGAAGCACTGCCGATGCAGACGGAGGGTCCAGGCCACCAGATCCAGCCCGGAGACTGGGTGGTGACGAGGAATTTTGGCCGGAAGCGCAACCTTGAGCCTCGTTTTACCGGACCCTACCAAGTGCTCCTTGCCACGAGGACTGCTGTTCGATTGGAAGGGCGTAAGAACTGGGTGCATGCCACCCATACCAAAAAGGTACCTATACCTTTACCAGCAGACTCGTGGGTGAGGAAGGGCATCGCCTCATCTGAAGTCGAAACTGTGCCGACCTTCGTTCCATTTAGCGACGCTCAGCCTGTCGGAGAGACCTCAGTGCAGCAGAACGTCATTGTTGAACATTTGTCATCACAGAACTCAGGATCTGAACAATTAACTGATCAACAGAACTCTGTGTCACCGTCAGACCAACTGTTTGATGAACAGACTCGTCCTGGGAGAAGCCGATATTTTCTCCGCTCCAATACCAGAGACAAATAAATAAAATATCTTTGCTTTCTCCCCTAACATCCACGTCACCCCATTGCCATTACAGAGTTTGAACACAATTGCATAGTTGTGATTTTGTAAATTTTGAGCCTTTTTCTATGTATGTTTTTTTTTTTCCCACAGCTAGGAGATTTTTGTATATATATTATTGATTAAAAAATACCTTCCATCCGGGTGGACCGTAGGGCCGCGCGGGTACTTCCTTCTGGTTAGTAGGTCTTGACACTAGGTCGGAGACCGTCGATTCCTAGGAACTCCTGGGGATTGACTACTGCTATACAGATCGAAGTGCGTCAAGAACGTAGCGGACGGTTTTAGAGGATGGCTTTCTCGAAGCTGTCGGAATTGGAAAAAGCTCAGGCCCACGTATTCGAATTGCGAAAAATAGCACGTGCAAAATGCTTCTTGTTTCAGGTGTTCCTTCTGTTTTTAACTGTTTCTCCGTTATTGGTGGGTGGGGTGTATTACATGATACAGTCATTGTTGCCTTCTGCCTCACCTACCCCTTCTTCTGAACCTAAACTTACCTCCACTGTTTCTCCTCATTCCTTCCACATCTTACCCCAACATGAACAGGTTAGACGTGCGGAATTCATGAACAATTCCTTCGTTCAGCTCCTTCACCAGCATCAGTTGGTGATAAACACTACAAATTGTTGGGTGTGTGGGTTAATGCCACATACCACCGATAAGGGAATTCCGTACTTGGTCCTTCCTTACAGTTCCCAGGGTTCAGCTCGAGCATTCCAAACAATGTTTCGAAGTGCACTAGATTCTTACCCCAATCGAGAGCCACATTCTCCACACTTTGGTCCCGGTCCGTACCATAAGCCTTTGGCAATAGCGATTGCTGATTTAGATAGGGATATCTATGAGCCGTCGCTCATCCCGGAGGAAGAGGTGCGAGCCTATAGGGATCTCAGTGAGGTTGAGTATAGTGCGCTCGTGGGCGAAAGACAGCTCAAAAGCTCGTCTCCAATATGGATCGTACCCCACCTTGGTAATTTCTGTCTAAAAGGCCGTGGCCGAAGCCCGAGAGCTCACCTTGGAGAGAGTGCTTGCTCTGAGACGTATGTCTTACCAATGCTCTCTTCCCCTGTTCTCCTGACTGCCAAGGGTACGTACTTTGTCTGTTACGACCGTGCATATACATGGTTGCCCCTTGACTTTGCGGGCACCTGTTATATTGCAAACTTGTTGCCACCGACTTTTAGAGTCGCCTCCGATTACCACAAGACCAGAGTTGTGAGGGGCGTGATTAGCAAAGAGGACAATGCCGGTCAAGAGGCAGGAGACTTTTTCAAGGGTTTCTTGCCGTTTTGGGGGCCTATGATCAATAGTAGGAACCTGAGACAGTTGACTCAAGTGGTGGAATCGACCGCTAACATCACCGCCAGTGCCCTTGGTAATATCACAGCAGAGCTTCAGGCGGATAGATTGATGACGTTACAAAATCGTATGGTTTTAGACGTTGTCTTAGCAGATCGAGGTGGAGTATGTAAGGTGATCCATTCGAGTTGTTGTATTTTAATTCCAGACAACGCTCCGACTGTCTATCAAGCCATCTCGAAGTTGCATAAGATCTCTGAGTCCATACACGTGGACGTAGGGGATTGGACACTACTCGGGTGGTTTTGGGGCCTAATGTCGACTTGGGGTTGGAAGATTCTGATGATCATCGGGGTTGTTGTAGCATTTCTGTTCACGTGTTGTCTTTGTGTGCAGTGTGGTCCTGCCTTATGTGGCCTCTGTGCTACGACGTGTATAAGGCAGCCGCCTGTTACCAAAGGAACTCTGATGGATAGAATTATGTTGCAGCAGCATCTAGATGGTCTGATGAATATCGAGATCGATTTCGATTCTGACTAGTGCTTGCCTACATGAGGGCAAAAGGAGCGTCTGAGGTTCCGTGACAATTGTAAGTGGTGTTTTCGACTCGCATGAATATGGTCGAGTCTGGTATCTATGAACCGCAAATGACGTGTTTAGTGGGTGTACGCGTTTTCACTGTGCTAGCCTAAACCGTTCGTTTTGTTTAGTGGGTTTCTTCATCTGAGCCCACGGGTTCCATCTTAGATACGGCATCCATTTTGTTTCTTGCCCTCAAGTAGCCAACGAACGTACGCTGTCCGCTTCGCGACCCTGGGATTCCCAAACTCTTGCGGAAGACACGTGCTCCTTTGAAGGTGTCTTTATGATGAGGGGGGTGGCACTGTAAGGCAGATGGCCCCGCTCGAGGCTCATCTTGCCGTGCCGGTCTATTGTCTTAGTTGTGCATTCATTAGGCACGTCCCCTTTGATGCCTGCAACTCGTGTTTCCTGGTACCACCCCTTTTACACCCTCTTCGATCTGTTCGCTATCCTCGTCTTCCTCTGCACCTGTTTCTGTCTCTTCCTTGATTCGTTTACAGCCGAACGGAATGCACTAATGGTGGGAAGATGTACTTTTACAGTTGGGAACTGCCAAATGCTACTGTAATTATGTTCCGGGCCCTGAATAGATGAAAGCGACCCCCTATGATATTTACTGTGGGAACCGGGTTGTAAACCTTTGTCTGTTATGTTATCCTATGATAGTAAACTGTATAAAAGGAGCGATCCACAGATACAATTTGAAGCAGTCTCCGTGAACTTACATGCTATGTACTTCTCGTGACTTCTGTGTTCCCTGCAGTAATAAACCTCGAATCTTTGATGCCGAAGGAAGTGTCCCGTGTCCCTGTCATTTGTACGCCGGAACAGGTTACCCACAAAGGTTTTAGGTGTTATCCCTGGCACCGCTGGGTCTTAGAAAAACCCAGTCCTTCATCCCTTTCAAGAACGCATCAGCCAATGGTTTCGCTATATCAACGACGCCTGGCTCCTGTGGCAGGGGAGCCAGGCCGAGTTATTAGCATTCCAATGAATGGTTGAATGCTAGACATCAGGACATAAAATTCTCCATAGAATATAGCCAAACAAGAATGACATTTTTGAACTTGGAAGTTACATGTCCACAAGGAGAACTCAAAGTATCCTTGTTTAAGAAACAAATAGATGAAAACACTATCTTACTTCACAAAAGTGCACACCCCAGGAGCCTCAAAGCAAATCTTCCTTATGGGCAACTGCTGCGCATAAGGAGAAACTGTATGGAAATAGCTGAGTATGAACAACACACCCAGAAGTTTTGTGTAGAAATGGTCCAGAGAGGGTACCCCAAAAAACTCCTAAAGCATTAATTCAAAAGAGCCCGATTTACTCCCCGGGAATGCCTTCTCCAGGTGAAAGAAAAGCGAGAACTGGACAGACTGGTCTGTGTTACCACATTCGGTCCGGACACCCAAAAAATGAGACAGCTAGTATTGAAAAATTGGCATGTATTGGAAGGACTTGAATGTCCGTTCCCATGCCCCATCTTTGCATACAAGAAGAATCAAAGCATAGGTCAACAACTAGTGCGAGCCGATATTTCGCTACCAAAACCGAAAAGTACCCTATTATCACAATGGAACATTAAGCCAGTGGAAGGACACCACAAATGTGGGAATTGTATAGCTTGCTCCAACACAATTGAGGGAAGTGAGTTTGTCCACGCTGGAGTGAAATGGAAACATCCAACCTTTACAAATTGCAAAACAAGGAATGTTGTTTACACAATTAAATGTCCATGTAACAAAATGTATATTGGCAAAACAAATCAGCAAGTAAACACGAGAATTACCCAACACAGATTTAGGCTGAAGAAGAAAGTTATGACAGCCCCCATGGTTGAACACTTTGAGGACAAAGGCCACGGTGAGAACAAGTTCAAATGGTCAATTCTTTTCTGTATGAACCAAACTAAACATTTAGCAGATGTGGATAAGGTATTACTGCAGAAAGAGGCATACTTGATTCTGAAATTTAATAGTATCCAAACTGGTCTTAATAATCTATCAGAGATCACTAGAATACAGTATTCTCGTTAACTAAGATTTCTTGTATATATCTTTGCAATAAACAAAGTGTCCCGTTTGAGTGTGGCGAACAGAATGAGGCCCCAAAGCGTTCTGATATAAGAACGATGTGCATATATTTAGTAACTATGACAGACTTATAGTATCACTAGATATGCAGGCGAGTTCCCAGTGATATATATGCTTAGTATAGGAACCACAAGTACCAGAATTCCTTCGACCACTTTGCATTACATATTGGCAAATTCCAAGATGGCCGCCATTGTGGATACAATCGAGAGAGGGACTACTGGCGGCTAAAGAAAACAGGTAGCGTCCTAAAAGAGCAGCTTCTAAACCTGCTCTCGCAGCGCTACACTGGCTACCAGTCAGAAAGAGAGTGATGTATAAAGCACTCTTAATATGTCACAGGATTGTATGGCATAAAGCTCCATCCTATCTTTCTGACCTGGTACACATTTATGAGCCAGCTAGAGCACTACGCTCAGTAGGAGCGGGTCTACTAAAAATCCCCCACGTCAAAAGAGCTAACTTGGGTGGTCGCTCTTTCAGACTGTTGGCAGCCAGCAACTGGAACAAACTCTCGATCAGCCTAAGACTAGAAGGATCTGAAGTTAAGTTCAGAAAACGTCTTAGGACCCATTTGTATAACATCTAACTACACAGCTGAACAGAGGAGTTTCCTGCTCTTAGCGTCTTCCTCTCTCCGTAGCGCGGGACACGCCGAGATGGCGTCACCAGGTGCCTTATAAATCTCTTTATTATTATAATTATTATTTCATATTTCCCCTTCTTCCCTGCGAATTACTCGATAATTATGCTGATGTAGACCCCTCGCGGTAGTTTGTTCACGCTTTAGGACAAGAGTCAAAACGTGTCTTGAAGTCGGAGTCTTTCCCGAAGCAAGCCAGTTGCATCATGAACAGCGATGCCGCTGAAATGAACAGGTGCTTGCCGCGTACATGGGGCGCAAAAGACCAATAGGTCTGATTTAAACTAAATCTTTCACCTATTATTATTTTTCAATCGCCAGCCCGTGATATGAGATGTCAAAAAAATCATCAAAGAAACTAAGAGAGAATACTTGCGATATAATCTGCCTTGATTACATCGTGACATCCACCTCCATTATAAGGTAGGACCATTCCCAGTCCAAGAGGACCCCCGTTTAACCTAATAAAACTACAGATAATTGTTAAGCTTGCTCAGAATAACAAACTCTTTGTATATAGGACTATTTGATACTATCAAGCAGCCAGTGGACAGATTCCAATCACAAGGATTATTGAACCACACTGAATTACGCAGGTAGATATGCAGAACCTCATAGTGTGAGAAATGTGTTTGAGAATAAGAGAGGGTGAAGTGCACCAATAAACAAAACTTTATCGTTGTTTACA